>NC_067416.1:53503635-53598635 GCF_009764475.1 Pristis pectinata
CAAGCCTGCGTTTTCACAACCATGTTATTCTCCCTCAACACTAAGGACCCTGTGGTCAAAATCTCCATTTGCAAGTTCGCGGGTGACACCACCGGAGTGGGCCGGATCTCAAACAACGATGAGACGGACCCCAAGAAGGGGATGGAGAGTATCGTGTGATTGTGTCAAGACAACAGCCTCTGCCTCAGTGTCAGAGAAAATAAGCTTATCGACTTCACTCCCGTCTGTATCAGTGATGCAGTGGTGCAGATTGTTTAGAACTACAAATTCCTCGGTGTAAGTATCCCCATCATTTTTCCTCCGCTCCAGCCACGTGGATAATTTGGACAAGATAGCACACCAGCGCCTCTAATTCTGCAGAAGACTAAGGAAATAACATAAAACATAGAACATAGAACACTACAGTAAAGTACAGATCCTAAGGCCCCCTATTGTTGTGCCGACATTTTATCCAGCTCTATCTAACCCTTCCCTCTCACACAGCCCCCATCTGTCTATCATTCAAGTGTCGATCTAAGAGTCTCTTAATTGTCCGACCAACAGTCGGCAATCGCCGATGACCCTCACCATTTAAAACAGAGGCACAAGAGAAATCATGCTGTCCGGCTGCATCAGAGTTGGCATGGCAACTGCTCTGCCTAAGCCCGCAAAAAAGCCCTGTCGTGAACGCAGCCATGTCCGTCACGAAAACCAACCTCCTGTCCACTGACTCCGTCTACACTTCCCGCTGCCTCGAGTAAGCAGCTAAAACTGTCAAAGACCCTTCTCCTTCTCCAGCCTCTCACAACGGGCAGAAGGTAGAGAAACTTGATAACACGTACCGCTGGATTCAAGGGCAGCTTACACCCCGCTCTTTTAAGACTCTTGAACGGAGATCTGAAACGCTAAAAAATGAATTAGTGATCTTCCAATCCACCCCGTCATGGAGTCAGCACTTCATTTGTCTGCCGTGCACTGACTATGTTTTTGCAACACTATTTTCTGCAGGTATTTTTCTCCTCTTTGCAACGCGGATGTAGTTATGATTCGAATGATATGTCTGGACAGCACGCAAAAGAAAGCTTTTCCCTGCATCTCGGTATCTCTGACAATAATGGCCGAATTACTGTACATGCAGCGTGACCCAAATAGAGACGTCTATCTTGCTGCACTTCAGAGTTGTTGTAATATTTTCCCATTTAAACATTATGTTTGGTTTAATTCCCCTGCAATGCCAACAAGTTCGGATTTTTTCACATTTTTCTCCAATTGTCTTTCCGTCAACAGAGCAACATCCCACCATGTGTTCCTTGTATCCGGTCGCAACTAGCCGTTCCATCTGACGCCTGCATGACTGTATTCATTCGGTTTAAGTTCATTGCAGTATCGTTGCAATTTACTTTCCATTCAATATTGCTTCTTCGTGGCATCTGGAAACCAGACCGTTCAAGTGAATATCGGAGCTATTTATATCAATTGTGGGAAGCTGGCCACGAGCCACTCTCTGTGGCACTGCAGTTGTTGGAGCCAGAGACAGCGGGAGAAGCAGAGCAAGCAGGAAAGGAAGGAAGGAAGAAGGGGGGGGGGGGAGAAAGAGGCTGACATAGCGACAGGCAGGGGGAAGGATAAATAGAAAGTCAAAAAATGAGGGAGTGGCGGTGGCGCAGACAGTAATGAGACTACATTTGCACAGATGCAGGAGAGGGCAAAGTGAGAGCGAAGACACACAATCACACAGAGACACAGGGAGGCAGACACACCGACACACACATACACCGATGCACACACACAAACACACACAGACACACCGATACACGCATACACGACACAAACACACACAGGCATACAGAGACACACACCAGACACACACACACACACACACACACACACAAAACACACACACACACACACACACACACACACACACACACACACACACAAACATTCAACAAGGGACAATGAGTGAAGAGGAGTAAACAGAGAGTCATCTTTAACTTTATGCCTTCTGGAAATCAGGTCATCTTTTACTCGCTTAACGATTCACAGTAATATAAATTTTGACCAGGGGTGCCCAAACTTTTGCATGCCACTATATATTTAATATACATTATACATATATAATGGAGAAGGGAGTGAGGGTGGGAAGTCAGAGAGAGAGAGCGAGAGAGGGGAGAGAGAGCGAAAGCTTTGAGAGAGCAAAGAAATAGTGGGAGAGGGAGAGAGAGAGAGAGAAAGGGAGACAGCTATATAAGGAAGGAAGGAGAGGGAGAAACAGATTCTCGTCAGGAAAGCTTATCACTGTGTGGGTTCCCAATGACATTCCTGGTATGGGATTGGCTCATGTTTGAGGGCTCAAGCACCACACTGTCAGCCATGGATAAAAATTCTCTTACTCTCTCTCTCATACTCTCTCTCTCTCTCTCACACACACGCAACACACACACACACACACACACACACACACACACACACACACACACACACACACACACACACACACACACACCAGTCTACCCTCCCTCTATCTCTTTCATACTCTGTCACTATTTATGTGCTAAATCAGGCCACGTCTCCCTCCAGCGGGAGGAACGAGCAAGTGAACAATTTTCGATTTGATCCTTCGCCACGGTGAGACGGGGTTTTCGTGGAGAGTTACTTCCTCAGAGACAGATTGAACCAGTAATCACATTTCACCAGGCAGTCTGTGTTTTCGCTGAAGGCTAAATTCACCTTCGTTGATACTGCGTTGTCGTCAGCCTTAGTTAATAGTGCTGAGCTGACCCGGGGATATTGATCAGGGTTGATTATTTCCCCAGCCAGTCTCTGCAATTTGAACTGTTCTCATACAAGTACTTCGACTGTGTCCCATCAGGGGAAGTAGGCGGGTAGGCGGGGGGTGGAGGGTGGAGTTAGTGGGAAGAGGAGGTGCTCACATTGGTCTGACATAAAATCCCTGCCCACCATCTCCATGTCACCACCCGCACAAACTGTAGAAGTTGGAACGTCCTGAAGGACGACGGCAGCTAGTTGTGACGGTTACAGACAAACCCATCCTGTAGAGCCGAAATGCGCATACTTGTCCTCTGGATTATTTGTGGAACTTGTCTGACAGGTAATTCCGCAACAGACAATTCATCTGCTTTCAGATTCAAAGGGGTTTCAATCTGAATAGTGAAAGCCGTCTGTGTAATCTTTTACTATTTGAAAATATTTTTCAGACCCAAGTCATGGGGATTCTGTCACTCAGACAGAGTCCCCAGAAGTGAAGACAGAAGGAGAGGAGGCGACTTTCAGCTGCAGCTATGATACTACACAGAGCTACCACTATCTATGTTGGTACCGGCAACGGTCAGACTCAAGACTTGAGTTCATACTAAGCAAAGATTCAAACGGGGATGGATATAAAGCCAATTTTGCCCAGATTCGCTTCACTGGCCATCTCCAGAAGGAAAGAAAATTCACCAGTTTGACCATCTCATCGCTGCAGCTGAGCGACTCTGCAGTTTATTACTGCGCCTTCAGCCGCACAGTGATGTAAACCAGTTAAACACTCGTACAAAAACTCCAACTTCTGTGTCGATGTCGACTTTGCCCGCTGCAACAGGATACCTCTGCACTCTGCGTGCTGTTTGTGGTTTCACTCCACCCTGAGAACTCGTCCCAAATTCTTTCAGTTTCCCTCGCCCTCCGTCTGTGCAGCTTCTGCTGTGGCTTTTCAATTACTCACTCTCCAATGTCTGTCTTTTGACTCATTTCTGCCTTCCCCGGTATTATTTTTCTGTGATATAAGAAAGTTAGCATCACTGTGTTCCATTTGTTGTCAGTGGTCTGTTTCCAATTCAAGTCACAGATATCGAACCGGGGGAAAGTGACCGCCCCGATGGTGTCGCCGGCCTTTTTCTCAGAACCTGTGTGCGGCATCGGTTGGGAGTATTCACAGAAGTCCTTAACATCTCCCTACTCCAATCTGAGATTCCTACATGCGTTAAGAATACCAGTATCATCAAGAAGAACAAGGCATGGTGTCTTAACGACTGGGGCGCCGTCACCCTGACATCGAGAATCATGAAGTACTTCCAGCGGCTGGTCATGTCATACGTTAACTCCAGCCTCCCAGACAACCTCGACCCACAGCATTTCGCTACCGCTGAAACTGGTCCACGGCGGATGCGATCTCGTTGGCCCTACACTAATATCTGGCACATCTGGATAACAAAGTCATCTCCGTCAGACTCCGATTTACTGAGTAAGCTTCGCCTTTACATATTTCCAAACACTCTCATCTCAAAGCTCATCCTCACTGTTGTTTGCAACCTTTCGTCCGCAACTGGATCCTTGACTTATTGACCAACAGACCACAATCAGAAAAGTAGTGAATATCATCACTGGCTACTAAGATTCAGCAAATCCTGAGACTGACAACAAAGCACAGCGCCTCCTCAATAATCTTCAGCACAGACGGTAACCCTCAATGCTGCGTTCTCAGAACCTTGCTATTCTCCCTCAACACTCAGGGCTCTGTCGTCAAAATCTGCTTTAACTTCATTTGCAAGTTAAAGCAGATGACACCAGCGTAGTGAGCTGGATCTGAAACAATGTCGAGACGGAGTCCATGAAGTAGACGAACAATCTCGTGGCATTGTGTCAACACAACAACCTCTGCCTCAGTGTCATAAAATTGAAGTTTATCAACTTCACGCCTGTCTGTATCAGTGTTGTGGTGGTGCAGATTGTTGAGAGCTTCAAATTCCTCGGTGTAAGTATCGGCAACATTTTTTTCCTGCTCCAGCCACGTGCACGCTTTTGACAAGATAACATACCAGCGCCTCTGCTTCTCCATAAGACTGAGGAAATTCGGCATGTCACCGATGACCCTCACCAGTTAAAAGGGATGCACAATAGAAAGCATCCTATCCGGATGCATCATAGATTGGAATGGGAACAACTTGGCCGAAGCCCGTAATTCAGAGTTGTGAACGCAGCCCATTCCATGACGAAAACCATCCTCCTCTCCACAGACTGCGGCTACATTTCCCGCTGCCTCGGGAGAGCAGGCAACATTTTCAAGGACACTTCTCTTCCCTATTCGATCCCGTTGGGCAGAAGGTAGAAACGCTTAATAATACCGCTGGACTCAAGGACAGGTTCCATCCAGCTTGCATCACGGTATCTTGGCCACGTACCGATTCCTGTGGCACTGCAATTGTTGCAGCGTGAGGCAACGGGATAAGCAGGGCAGACAGGTATGGAAGGAAGGAAGAAGGGGAGATAGAGAAGCTAACAAAGAGACAGGAAGGGGAACGGAGAAAGAGCAAGATCGAGGGAGCTAGATTGACGCACACAGTTTTGAGAATACATACAGTGATGAGAAGACACACAGACACAGACGGCAGACAAACAGACAGACAGACAGACACACAGACACACACAAACACTTACACACCGACACATACGGACACGCAGACCCAGACACAGAAACACAAATACTCAACAAGGGAGTATGGGGGGCGGGGGAGTGAAGAGTGAAGATGAGAGAGTAAGAGAATTTTTAGTCATGTCTGACACAGAGCTGTCTTGAGCTGTCATACATGAGCCAATCACATACCAGGAATAAGTCTTTGGGAATCCACACATTGATAAAAATTCTTGACTTGAATTTAAGAGAGACAAATTGATGGAGAGAGAATAGTACAGGTCGGTGAACATTCAGACTTGGAATCTAAACCACATCACATTCTGATTGTTGCCTGGTCAGTTAAGTTTTGAATTAAAAGCTGATACGTATGTGTGAACCCTCTTTCTCGGCCTCTCTCACACACGCGCGCGCGCGTGCGCGCGCGCACGCACACACACACACACACACACACACACACACACACACACACACACACACACACACACAGAAAGAACGAAATAGAGGGAGCGAGAGGGCAGAAATTGAAAAGCAAGCAAGGAGATGAATATTCTTTCTTTTCATTGCATTAATACGCTAAGTGTTAATTCGCCAACCAGTCTTCGAGCAGACAACCACCACAGTCCATCTTAGAAAAAGTGAAGCTGGATGTTGTTATGTTCTTCATGTCCCTCACTAATTGTATTGGCCGGACTGCCAGGGGAGTCTCCAATGAAGTGGGCAATGTGGGTCTCTTATGCTTAATACAGTCGTAGGCTGTTGATATATTCCGGTTTGTTGCGAGAACGAGGGGGAATCATTCAATGACCCAGGAACCTCCCGAACTAATCGCTGAAGAGGGACTGACCATAATATTGAACTGCAGTTACTCGGTGACGGACCGATTTTTTCGCTGCACTCAATATCGTGGGGAAAAGCCGGGATATGCGCTGAAGATACGTGGCTCAGGAATAGTATCTCTGTCACGAGAATACCAGGAGAGTTTCTAGGCTGCTTTGCAAAGAGGTAGGAAGAGGTCCAGTTAAGTATAACCGGGGTTCTTGTGTCGGATTCAGCAGTGTACCTTTGCGCATGGGGGTCACACTGTTGCAGGGAAAAAGTCACTGAGTGCACACATACCCCGGAGTGAGTGACATCAATTCAGAGCTTTACGTACTGTACTACATATTGACACATTTGGGCAGCCAATCGTGTTGCTTCGTGGAGTTATTGTAATCTTCTACCTGCAATGGAAACAATATATCAGTGCGCACATAAGTTTGTCCACTCGTCAACTTGCTGCAGACCACTGCTGCATGGGTTATCTCTAAAATATCACAACTTCCACCTGAAAACCTGGATCTATTCCTTTCCAATTCATTACATCTTCTTGCAACTTACTTTTGCTTCATCATCACATTCCGCAACCATACCTTCCGTGATTTCTTCGGAGCCATTCCCATAAATTGTGAATAGTTCGCCCGGCAGTGATCCTTGCGACACACTAGTCCTGGCAGAGAGAGACATGGTGAAAATCAGAGCGAAGGGCGGGCTGGCATCGAAGGAAGAAAAGAAGGAGGAAGAGAGAAAGAAACAGATACGGAAACAAGCAAGAGGGAGAGAGAGAGAGAGAGAAAGAGAGAGAGAGAGAGAGAAAGAGAGAAAAAGAGAGAGAGAGAGAGAAACAGAGAGAGAGAGAGAGAGAGAGAGAGATCCAGTTTATGCATATACATTGAGTAGGGGGCGAGATAGAAAGAGCTAAAGGTTTGATAGAGAAAAAATATAGTGGGAGAGGGAGAGAGAAAGAGAGAGAGAGAAAGGGAGACAGCAATATAAGGAAAGAAGAAGAGGGAGAAACAAATTCAAGTCTGGAAAGCTTGTCACTGTGTGGGTTCCCAAGGACTCATTCCTGGTATGGGATTGGCTCATCTTTGAGGGCTCAAGAACTCACTGTGTCAGTGATGGCTAAAATTTGTGTCTCTCTCTCTCTCTCTCTCTCTCTCTCTCTCTCTCTCATCCTTTATCTTTCCCCTCTCTCTCTCATTCTCCCCGTTTTGTCTGTGCTTTTGCGTGTGTGTGTGTGTGTGTGTGTGTGTTTGTATGTGTGTGTGGGTGTATGTGTGTGGCCGTGTGTGCGTCTGCCTGTGTCTGCGTGTGTTTGTGTGTCTTCTTTCTCACTTTGCCCTCTCTCTATCTGCGTTTTATTCTCAATACTGTGTGGTTCATTCCCTCTCTCTCTCTCTCTCACTTTCTCTTTCTCTGATGTTCACTCGTAGGTTCTGGTTTCCAGGTACACCGACGACGCAATATTTTATGGAAAATACATTACAAGAGACTGCAATGAATTTGAAATGAATGAATGATGTATGTAGGCATCGGTTGGAACGGAAAGTTGCGACCGGACACAAGGAACCATGGTGGGATGTAGCTCGGTTGACGCAAAGACAAATGGAGAAAAATATGAAAAACGCCGAAGTCATTCCCATTGCAGGGAAATTCAGCCAAACCTATTGTTCAAATGGTAAAAGATTAGAACAACTCTGAAATGCAGCAAGATCGGGGTCTCCATTTGGGTCACCCTGCATGTAAAGTAATTGGTTCATTCTTGTCACAGATACCAAGATGCAGGGCAAAGCATTAGGGTGCGTGCTGTCGAGACAGATCATTCGAATGATAAGTACATCCGCGTAGCAAAAGGGAAAAAAAAGCTGAATGCAGAAAATAGTGTTCCAGCAAAAGACAAAGTGCAGATCTGCAAATAAAGTGCTGACTCCATGACGAGGTGGATTGGAACATAATGTTTCGTCTTTGAACGTGTAAGTTGTCCGTTCAAGAGTCTTAAAAGAGCGGGATGGAATCTGTCCTTGAATCTTGCGGTGTCAAGCTCTTCTACATTCTGCCCGATGGGATGGGATGCGGAAGAAGAAGGGTCCTTGAAAATGTTGGATGCTTCCCCCGATGGAGGGTGAACTGTAGACGGAGTCAGTGTAAGGGAGGATGGTTTCCGTCTCGGACTGTGTTGCGTTCACAGCTGTGCAATTATCTGCGGGCTTGGTGAGAGAAGTTGCAATGCCAATCTCTGATGCATCCGGATAGGATGCTTTCTATGGAGCCTCTGTATAAACTGGTGAGGGTCATCGTTGACATGCCGAATTTCCTGAGTCTTTATGGAGAAGTAGAGGAGCTGGTGTTTGATCTTGTCCAAACCTTCACCTGCCTGGAGCAGGATAAACGTCGGCGATACGTACACCAAGGAATTTGAAGCTCTGAAAAATCTGAACCACAGCAGCATTGACACAGGCGAGCTTAACGTCGATAAGCTTCTCTTTTTCTGACAGTGAGGCAGAGATTGTTGTCTTGACGCCATCCCACGAGACTCTCCACCTCCTTCATGGACTCCCGTCTCGTCGTTGTTTGAGATCAGGCCTACGACGGTGGTGTCATCCGTGAACATGCAAATGAAGTTAAAGCAGATTTTGTCCACAGAGTCCTGAGTGTTGAGGGAGAACAGCAAGGTTCTGAGAACGCAGCCCTTTGGTTTACCGTGTGTGTTGGGGATTATTGAGGAGGCGCTGTCGCTTTTCCTTACTGATTGTGGTCTGTTGGTCAAGATGCCAAGGATCCAGTTGCGGTGGAAGGATGTTGGAGATGATTTAAGGTATAAAGGCGGAGCTTTAGTCAATCAATAGGAGTCTGACGGAGGTGACTTTCTTATCCTGATGTGTCAGATATTAATGTTGAAACAGGGAGATGGCATCCACCATGGTCCAGTTTCGGCGGCAGTGAAATGCAGTGGGTCTATGTTGTCTGGGAGGCTGAAGTTAATGTGTGACATGACCAGCCTCTCGAAGCCCTTCATGATTCTGGATGTCAGAGTACCCGCGCCCTAGACGTTAAGACACCATGCTTTGTTCTCCTTGATGAAACTGGTCTTCTTAACGCAGGTAGGAACCTAAGATTGGTGTAGGGAGATGTTAAGGACTTCTCGGAATACTCCCACTAGCTGATCCGCGTTGCCTCTGATCACAAGGTGACACCACCGGGGCCGCTCACTTAGTAGAGGTATGATGTATCTGACTAACTGGAAGCAGACCAGTGACAACGAATGGAACACGGCGGCCAGCTGATGCAAACATTCATATATCCCAGAAAATAAACCCATGGGAGAGCAGAGGTTATGTATCAAATGTCAGACATTGGAAAGTGACTGAAAAGCCACAGCGGAAGCTGCACAGACCGAGGGCGAGGGAAACTGAAAGAATTTGGGACGAGTTCTCAGGGTGGCGGTGAGGTGTAGGATTAATAAACTATAACTGTATTGATATCTTACGACGGATGAGAATTGTGGCTGCTCGAAATACTGATTTAAAAAGTGTCCTTCAGGCCAGAACAGCCACACCACTGCTTTCCTGGGCTGGGTGCTGTGTGGTAATTGCTGTGTATCGAACTTAATTGGATTCCCATTATGCTTCACTATGGAGATGATGGTCAATCTTAACGGGAAATGGGAAGTCTGTCTCAAACAATGAAGGTGATACCTGCCTTTGTCTCACCCGATTGCAAAATGATTAGCTGAACCTGTGGTGTGAGGCTGCTCTTTGTCCATCTGCAGTAGCCCTTTGTCCGTTTCCTGCTCAACCGAGAACTCCGGCACCTGACTCATTAAAGTGTGCGTGACAATACCTGTATAAATCTCTGTCTACCCCTTTGTACTGAGAGAACTCGGGAAGCGACTCTTAGTGAGTGCTGAAGAGAATTCTCCTAGCGGTGCACTGCTAATAAAGGTATTTGTTCGAATCGACCTCGTGGCACTGTGTTATTTACAGCGGACGGATAGGGAAATTGATTTCCGGACGACAGCGGGAAAACCACATACAGCAGGCAGGGTGCTGATGTATCCAACTGCAGCGGGAGAAGTCGACATCTACACAGAAACTAGAGTTTATGTACGAGTGTTTAACTGGGTTACATCACTGTGAAGCAGAAGGCGCAGAAATAAACTGCAGAGTCACTCAGCTGCAGCGATGAGATGGTCAAACTGGTGAATTTTCTTTCCTTCTGGAGATGGCCGGTGAAGCTGGTTTGGGCAAAATCTGCTTTACCCTCACCTCCAGCTTAACCTTTGCTCAGTAAGAACTCAAGTCTGGCGCCTGACCGTTGCCGGTACCAATATAAAAAGTAGCCAACCTCTGTAGTATCATAGCTGCAGCTGAAAGTCACCTCCTCTCCTTCTGTCTTCACTTCTGAGGATACCGTCTGAGTGACAGAATCTCCATGACTCGGGCCTGAAAAATATTTTCAAATCGTACGTGGTTAGACGAAGACTTTCACAATTCAGGGCGAAACAGCGTTTAATAAAGGAAGGAGATGAATTGTCTGTTGCGCACTTACCTATCAGAAAAGTTCCCCAAACAATTCAGAGGACGAGTATTCGTATTTCGGCTGTAAAGGATGGGTTTGGTTATAATCCTCACAACCAGCTGCCGTCGCCCTACAGGATGTTCCGCTTTTGCCGTTTGTGCGGGTGGTGGCTTGGAAGTGGTGGGCGGGGATTGAATGTCAGACCATTGGGTGCACCTTCTCTTCCCCCAGCTCCGTCCTCAACAGCCCGGATACCCGCCTACTTCTCCAGAGGCGACACAGTCGATGTACGTTTTTGAGAACGGTTCAAAATGCGGAGACTGGCTGGTGATTGAATCACCTGCGGTCAATATAACCGGGACAGCACGGCACTAATAACTGCGGCTGACGACATCGCAATACTAACGATGGTCAATTTAGCCTTCAACGAGCATACAAACTGCCTGGTGAAATGGGATTACTGGTTAAATCTTTTCTGAGGAAGTAACTCTCCACTCAACCACCGTCGAACCGCAGCGAAGTATCAGCTCCAAAATTGTTCTGTTGCTCTTTCCTCATTCAAAACGTGTTGGACGGGGACGTGGATAATTCGGCACATAAAACTGACAGGTAATGTGGGAGGGTCGATTGGTGTGTGTGTGTGTGTATGTGTGTGTGTGTGTGTGCGCTGACGTGTGAGTGTGTGGGAGTGTAGAGAAAGAGAGTATGTGTGAACTCTCTCTCCACAACTTTTCTATCTCACACACACACAAACACACACACACACGCAGTCAGAAAGAACGGAAGAGAGGTGGAGTGATTACAGAAATTGAAAAGCAAGCAAGGAGGTTAATATTCTTTCTTTTTGTTGCACTGATCTGCTCCGTTCTGATTCGCCCACCAGTCCTCCAGCAGAGAACCACCACAGCCCATATTCCAAAAAGTAAACGGGGCCGGTGTTGTCTTCCCCATCTTCCCCATAATTATATTGACCGTGCTTGCCGGGAAGTCTCCGATAAAGTTCCCATTGTGGGTTATTTTGCCCAATGCACTCTTAAGCTGTTCAAATATTCTGGTTTGTTGCAGGAACGAGGGGAAACTTTCAGTGACGCTGGAACCTCCCGAACGAACGGCTGAAGAGGGACCGCCCATAATACTGAATTGTAGTTACTCGACGAAGGGCTTTATTTTATTTTCCTGCAGTCAATATCGTGGGGGAAAAGCCGTGGTATGCTCTGCAGATTCGTGGCTCAGGAACAGCATCTCCGCCACGAGAATACGCGGAGTTTCTCTTATGCTTTGCAGAAAGGTAGCAAGAAGGTCCACTTAAGTATCACCGGGAATTTATTTGTCGGATCCCGCAGGTTATTTTTGCGTTGGGGTCGCACTGTTTTAGTGAAAACGTTCCTCAGGATGCGCTCGCCAGGGGGCGCACATACCTGGGAGGACGTGACATCAATTCAGAGTTTTACTTACTGTACTGCACACTGACACGTTTGGGCATCCGATCATGGTGCATGTCAGAGTAATTGTAATCTTTTACCAGCAATGGAAACAATATATCAGTGTGCATATAAATTTGTCCTCTCGTTACCTTGCTGCAGACCACTGCTGCATGGGTCATCTCTGTAATTTCACAACTTCCACCGACAAACCTGTATCTATTCCTTTGCAATTCATTGCATGTTCTTGCAATTTATTTTGCGTTATCATTTCATTGATCAACCAGAACGTCCTTGATTTCACCGGAGCCATTCATAAAAATTGTGAATCGTTCACCCGGCCGTGATCCTTGTCACACAGCACTCGTTGTGGAGAGATAGAGGCATCGTGAGAAAGAGAGCGAAGGGCGGGCTGACATGGAAGGATGTAAGAAGGGGAAAGAGAGAAACAGACACGGAAATAAACAAGAGGGAGAAATACAGAGAGAGAGAAAGACAGACAGACGAACAGACAGACAGAGACAGAGGGAGAGAGACAGACAAAGAGAATTAGATAGAGGGAAGAGAGATAGAGAGAGGTAAAGGAAGAGAGGTAGTGCGAGGGAGGGAGATTGAGAAATAAGACTGACGAGCTGTACATTGGCCTATGTTCCGATGTTCTTTGTCCACACACATCAGCCAAACCTGTAGAGAGAACTAAACGACAACACATTCTCATTGTTTTTTTTTTGCAGGCTCAGCTCTGTCGTGCCAGCCAATCCTCTGGCAGTGAAATGCTCCGAGTCCCCCACAAAGTGAAAGTTGCTGCCGATCTGAGTTTCTCCTTCAACATCTGACAACTCGGGTTAAAATCCTGAATATAATCTGCCTTTTAACGTTCAGGCAGATGGAACGTGTTCCCTGTGTTCTTTCTAAATTTGGCATATTTCCGATGACTCTTGCCAATTTAAATGTTTACCATAGAATGTCTCCAGATGTATTACAGCTCCTTATGACTACTGCTCTGCAGAACACCGCAAAAATTTGCACAAGTTGTGCACGCAGCCCAGTCCATCAGAAAAAAACCTCCGGGGTATGTGTGCCCCCTCGCTGAAACCTCTGCGCTTTCCGCTGCCTCGAGAAAGCAGCCAACAGAATCAAAGTCCCCTCCCATCCAGGTCATTCTCTCTTCTCTCCTCTTCCGTCGGGCAGAAGATAAAAAAGCTTGAGAGCACAGGAACATGTACTACCAGATTCAAGGACGGCTTCTAACCCGCTGTTATTTGACTCTTGAAAGGACTACCATACGCTAAAAATTGAACTCTTGATCTCCAAATCTACTTCCTCGTGACCTTTGCAAGTTACTTGTCTGCACGCAGTGCACTTCCGCTGTTACTGTAAAACTATGTTCTGCATTTTATTTTCCATTTTACTGCCCCGATGTAGTTATATATGGAATATTCTGTCTTGATTGCAAACAAAGCTTTTCATTTTATCTCGGTTTACATGGCGATAAAAACCAATATCAATAACAATCTCTTCCTTATACTGCTTCGCCCTGCCCACCACGTCCAAATATTCCAGATCTTCTTATTTCCTCTATGCATCCCGATACACGCATTCAAACTCCGACGTTTCCCTGCACAGACCCCTGGTCCCGTGGCTGCAGACCCCAAATACCCCCAACTGATTTCCATCATTCAAAATGTTGGAACGGGCTCGAGACGCCCAGTACCCTGCTCCAATCTTCATAATACTTTGTTATTTCAGGACATAGGCACGCGACCCTTGGAGAATAATGACGGCATTGGGCGAATCAACGTAGATCTCTGAAAGGGAAACCATATTCACCAACTTTGTTATAGTTTTTTTCAATTAGATTGGATGTATAAAAAAGAAAAGTTCAATAAATGGATATGAAGACATCGAAGGTTTAGACGGGCTTCCACTGGGTGCCACAAAAGGATTTATTCGTCAACGTTACAGCACATAGAATTGTACGGGCATGGATTGAACATCAAGTACAAAACAGAGATAGGTTGCCATTTTCAGATCAGAGACTCTAACCAACGGAGCCCGCGTATTCATTGCTACTGATAATTAGGACGAGAGTCCCTAGTGTAAAATACCAATTTTTGTCGATGATGCAAAGCTGTGTAATAACAACTGTAGTAAGACTGTAGTAAGATCTGGCTGCTACAAATGAGAGTTTCGTTATCCAGTTAGGATATCCTGGTGTTCTGAATCGGGAAATTGAACAAAGATGTTCATAGTAATCACGTTTTTGGTCGACAATCTCATGTTCTCTCTAAGCCACGATGTGGATAATTACAAGGGCGATTTGTCAGTCAAGAAGTATCTTTAGCTCTCTCTCTATCTCTTAGAAATCATCCCTCTCTCTGTATCTCTCTCTCTCTATGTCTCCCTCTCTCTCCTCACACACAGATTATCCCTGCTTCTGTAGCTCACTGTAAATCGTTCTCTGTCCCTTTCTTTCCACCCAGTCTCTCGATATATACACCCTCCTAGCTTTGGCACAATCAGGGTCTGCGGTGTCCACTTGTTTATACCGTCCAAATGCATGAAGCTCTGTTATGGAAGTACAACGTTAACTCTGCTTCTATTTCTGAAGGTCCCGTCTACCAAGAGTATTCTTATTTATTTTCCTTCAGGTTTCCTGCATTTACAGTGCTTTGCGTACTTCGCCTTTACATTACCTCTCTCTGCCTAAATCTGTCTCTGACTCCCTCTCCTTCTCAAACACACACAAATGTACCCTCCCTCCATCTCCCTCATTCTGTTTGACACTTTCCAACACAAGCCTGCCTCTGGGTGTGTCGAATCATTCCATGCCTCCAGACACTGCGTTTCGAACGGAGGACGAGAAATACAGCAGTTTATCATCTAATCGTGCTTTGCACTTCCACGGGGTTGCGAGGAGAGTTATTGGCTGAGAGACAAATTTAACCAGCAAGCGCATTTCAACAGGAAGTTAGTGTGTTCTTTGAAGACTAATTGACCCAGTGCGCACAATTCCTTGCTGCTGTGATGCATTCGGCCTTCGTTAAGAATGCCAAGCTCTCCCATGAAATTGACCAGCAATAAATCTTTCGCTGACTGGTCCCTTAAGAAGAACTGCACCACAAAAAGAAAATCGGCTGTGTCCAAGCTGGGGAAATATGTGGGTGGGTGGGGCATGGAGGGTGGAGCTAGGCGCGAGAGCGGTTCCCATTCGTTGACATTCACTCCCCGCCCACACTCGCCACAGCACCACCCGTACAAACATCAGAATCGAGAGCAGTGTGAAGCCTGACGGCAGTTGGTGGAGAGAAATATCCCAACCCATTTTTCATAGAATAATGCGAATCATCATCCTCTGGATTGTGTGCGCAGCTTGTCTGACAGGTAATTGCGCAGCAGGCAACCCACTACCGTTCTGCAACGGGGGTTCGACCGAATTATGAACGCGCGCCGCTCTAATATTTTACTTTTCGAAAATATTTTGCAGATACGAGTCATGGAGATTCTGTCACTCAGTCGTTGCCGTCAGCAGTGAAGACAGAAGGTGAGACAGTAACTTTCAGCTGCAAGTATGATACTGCAGCGGGCAACTACTTTCTATATTGGTACAACCAACGGCCAGACTTAAGGCCTGAGTTCATACTGAGCAAATACTCAAGTGGAAGCGAAGACAAAGCAGACTTTACCGAAACACGCTTCTTTATCGATCTTCAGACCGGCAGTAAACTCACTAGTTTGACCATCTCACCGCTGCAACTGAGCGACTCTGCAGTTTATTTCTGTGCCTTTCGCCGCACAGTGATGTAAGCCAGTTAAACCACCGTACAAAAACTCCAGCTTCTATGCAGATGCCGACCTTGCCCGTTGCAGCTGGATACATCAGCACCCTGCGTGCTGTTTGTGGTTTCCCGCTACCCTAAGAACTCGTCCCAGATTCTTTCAGTTTCCCTCGCACTCGGTCTGTGCCGCTTTCGCCTTGGCTTTACTGTCACTCGCTGGAACTTGTCTTTCCAATGTCTGCATTTGGATTCAAAACCTCTGCTGCCTCCCGTGTTTTTTTTCTGGGATATATAAATGTTTCCATCCTCTTAGCTCCTCGATCCCCTGGCTGTCACTGTTCTGTTTCCAAGTCTAGTCAGAGACCTCTATCTCCGGCATAGGGACTGGCGCTCAGAACCAGCGTGGCTCAATTGGCGTGAGTATTGGCGCAAATCTTTCTGCTCTCCTGTCTACCATCTGAGGTTCTCACCCGCTTTAAGACGACCACTATCATCGCGGTGCCAAAGAAAATACAACAAGGTAACCAGCCTTAACGACTATCGCGCGTTGGCTCTCACATCGATGATAATGAGTTGCTTCGAGAGGTTGGTCATGGCACACATCACCTCCAGGCCCCCAAACATCATAGACCCACTGCGATTCGCCAAGCGACGAAACAAGGCCAAGCGGGATGCTCCCTCCCTGGTCATACACTTTGCAACATCTGGATAACGAATATCCCCCCGTCAGACTCCAATTTATTGACTCTAGCACCGCCTTCAACATCATAATTTCAACGGAATTCAATGCCAAATTCCACTGAAAATGGATCCTTAACTTTCTGTCCAACAGACTACGATCAGTAAGGATTGGTGATAACACACCCCTGAATGAATATCCTCAACACAGGTGCCCTGTAAGGCTGCATTCTCAGCCCCTTACTATGCTCCCTCTACACTCACGACTGTGCCGATGAATCTGCTCTAAATTTAATTACAAGTTTGCAGATGACACCACCGTAGTGGGGCAGATCGCAAACAACTGCGAGAGGGAGTACAAGAAGAAGATAGTGGCACGTTATCAGGACAGCAACCTTTCCCTCAATACCAACTAAATGAAGGGGCTGGTCATCGACTTTACGCCAGCTCTGTATCAATGCTACCGAGGTAGAGATATCTGAGAGCTTCAAGATCCGAGGTATAAATATCATCAACAATTTGTCCTGCTCCAGCCTGGCCAAGAAAGCATACAACCTCCTTTAATTCCTCAGATAATTCGATACGACCCCGATAACGCTCACCAAGTTTTACAGATGCACCATAGAAAGTATACCACCCGGTTACATCGCGGCTTGGTATTGCAGCTACTCTTTCCGAGAGCGCAAAAAAAACCTGCATGGAGTTGACAACGAAATTATCTGTCTGTTACCGCTGCCAAGGGAAGCAAACGTTAACGTACTTTATTGAGCACCGCCCAATGGCTCCGACGTCCATCATCAGGAACTGCTTTGAGCTGCTCATGACACATCTCAATTCCAGCTAACCAGACAACCTGAACCCAGTGGAATCCGACACCGCCTGAAACAGGTCCACGGCGGACGCCCTCTCCCTGGCCCGACGCTCATCTCCGGAACATCTGGACAGCAGAGACAGGGATGTCAGACTTTAAGTTATTGGTTAAAACTCCCCCTTGAACGCCGTAATTCCAAACAAGCATATGCACCCCCATCTGTCACTGAATTCTTGATTTCCTGACCAACATACCGCAATCAGTAAGGAGAGTCAACGGCATCTCCGCTACAATTATCCTCTACAAGGATGCTGCAGATTGAGGCGTCCTCAGTGCCTTACGATACACCCTGCACATGCACTATTGTGTGGCCAAAATCTGCAGTAAATCCATTTACAAGTGTGTAGATGACACCACCGTTGATGGCCGGATCTCAAAGAACGACGAGACGGAACACATGGAGGAGCTACAGAGCCTCGTGGCATGGTGTCAAGTCAAGAACCTTTCCCTCAATGTCAGCAAAAAGGAAGGAGCTCGTCATTGACTCAGGAAGCAGGACGGATTAAACGCTCCTCACTGTTTTAATGGTGCTGAGGTGTTCTAAGGTGTAAATATCACTCACCATTTATCCTGGACCAGCCACCGTCAAAAGAACACACCAACACCTCTACTTCTTCAAAATTCAAAGGAAATTCGGCATGTCCCTGCAGACTCTACAGATGCGCAATCAACAGCATCCCATCCAAATGCATCATAGCTTGGTTTGGCAAATGCTCTGACCAAGAGAGCAAGGAATTGCAGACAGTTGTTAACGCTGCCTTGTCTATCACTCAGACCATCCATCCGCCCCACTGACTCCGTCCTCACATCCAGCTGCCTGGGGAAAGCAGCCACCATAATCCACGACCTATACCACCACGATGAATCTCTCTATTCCCCTCTTCCATCAGACAGAAGATATAAATACTTGAGAACTCGTACCACAAAACTCCAGGACAGCTTCCAACCCGAAGGTATCAGACTCTTTAACGGACATCTTGTATGCAAGGAGATTAAATCTTTTTCTCTCAATCTAGTTCGTCGTGGCCCGTTGCACTTTCTCTGTCTGCTTGTACTGCAACTTCTCTGTAACTGTAACAGTATATTATCCATTCTGATTTCCATTTTACGACCTCGCCGTACTCGTATGTGGAAGGATATGTAATGCAAACATTGATTAATGTTGTAAAACAGAGATTATGTAACATTTTCGGATCAGAGAGTTTAATCAGTGGGGCCCAGGTATTCACACACCAAAATTTGTGATGAGCGGGCCTGTTGTAATACAACCAATTTTGCCGATGATATAAAGCTGCCGAAGAATGTCAGTGGTAAGGAGGGAGATTTGGCTGCAATAACCGACAGTTTCGTTATCCAGGAATGAATCCCAAACTGTAAATATCCACATTAATGTCGTTTTTGGCGTCATTTTCCCTTTACATCATCTTGTGGTTATTTACGAGAGCCATTCATCAGTCAAAAAGCACTTGCCTCTCTCACTCTTAAGTTTCCGTTTCTCTCTCTCTGGGACTCCGTCTCACCCCCTGTCTCACTCACTTACTTTTCTTGCTGTCAAGGATGGCTCTTCCCCTCTCTCGCTCTTTCTCTCTCTCTCTACCTCTCCGCCTCTCATTCTCTCTCCCTCTCCTGCTGCTTGTGTCCCTGTCTGTTTCTTTATCTTCCCATCTTCCTGCCTTCAATCCCTGGCTGCTCTGTTTCTTACCGTACCTCCAGCTATAACAATTGCAGTGCCACAGGGAACGCTGCTGGGCTAACTTTTCATAAAATGTTGGAGATATTTACACCTAAGATCTTGAAGTTCTCAGTCATCCCCATATCACCACCATTGATACAGTGGCGTGAAGCCGACGACCAGCTTCTTCGCTTTTCTGACATGGAGGGAGAGGTTATTGACTGACACGATGCCACTAAGATCCCTATCTCCTTCATGTACTCCGTCTCATCATTCTTAGCTCACTACGGTGGTGTCATCCACAAACTTGTGAGTGGAGTAAAAGCAAAATTTGGCCACACAGTCGTGAATATATTGGGAATTATGTCAGGGCTCAGAACACAACCTTCCGTGCCATCGGTGTTGAGTATGATCGTGGATGAGATGATGTCGCCTATCCTCACTGATTGTGACACAGATGAGTGCAGGGCCAGGAAGATGACATCTGCCGTCGACCAATTTCGGCACGAGCGAAAACCATTGGGTCCAGGTTGTCTGCGAGGCTGGAGTTGATATGTGACGTGACCAGTCTCTCAAAACATTTCCTGATTCTGGACATCACCACGCTGTGGTAGTTAAGACACATTAACATTGTTTTCGTTGATGATACTGGTCTTCTTTACGTTCGTGGGCACCTCATATTAGACTAGGGAGATGTTAAAGATGTCTACGAATAATCCCGGTGGCTGGTCCGCGCGATTATTCGTAGACATCTTTAACATCTCCCTCGTCTAATATGACAACAAGACCAGGAACTCCATCGGGGCCTGTCGCGTTCCTGCGGTTTTATGTCCGCGACGTTTGAGCAAACTAATCAGTGACCGCGATCGGGGCAATGGAACTCATTCATCTATTCTAGAAAAATAAAAACAGAAGAGAGCAAAGGTTATGAATCAAAAGACAGACATTGGAAAGTGAGTGATATTACAGCCACGGCGGAAGATGAACAGACCGAGGGCGAGGGAAACTGAAAGAATTTGGGACGAGTTCTCAGGGTAGCGGGAAACCACAAGCAGCACGCAGGGTGCAGATGTATCGAGCTGCAGCGGGTAAAGTCGAGATCTACGCAGAAGCTGGAGTTTTTGTATGAGGGTTTAACTGGTTTACATCACTGTGCGGCGAAAGGCGCAGTAATAAACTGCAGAGTCGCTCAGTTGCAGCGATGAGATGGTCAAACTGGTGAATTTTCTTTCCTTCTGCAGATCGATAGAGAAGCGATTTTGGGCAAAATCTGCTTTATCCCCACCTCCATGTGAACCTTTGCTCAGTATGAACTCAGGTCTTGCGTCTGACCGTTGCCGGTACCAATATAAAAAGTAGATGCTTTCTGTTGTATCATAGCTGCAGCTGAACATCACCTTCTCTCCTTCTGTCTTCACTTCTGAGGACACCGTCTGAGTGACAGAATCTCCATGACTCGAGTCTGAAAAATATTTTCAAATTGTACGAGATTAGACCGACGACTTTCACAATTCCGGCCGAAACCCCGTTGAATCAAGGAAGTTGATGAATCGTCTGTTGCGCACTTACCTATCAGACAAGTTCCCCAAACAATCCAAAGGACGAGTATTCGCATATCGGTTGTAAAGGATGTGTCTGGTTATAACGCTCACAGCCAACTGCTGTCGCTCTTCAGAATGTTCCGCTTTTGCCGTTTGTGCGGATGGTGGCTTGAAAGTGGTGGGCGGGGATTGAATGTCAGAGCATTGGGTACACCACCTCTCCCCCCAGCTCCACCCTCAACACCAAGGCTACCCGCCTACTTCCTCAGAAGCGACACAGTCGATGTACTTTTTTGAGAAAGGTTCAAAATGCAGAGACTGTCTGGGGAAAGAGTCAACCGTGGTCAATATAACCGGTACAGCTCAGCACTAATAACTGCGGCTGACGACATCGCAATACGAACAATGGTCAATTTACTCTTCAACGAGCACACAAACTGCCTGTTGAAATGGGATTACTGGTTAAATCTTTTCTGAGGAAGTGACTCTCCACTCAACCACCGTCGAACCGCAGCAAAGTATCAGATCCAAAATTGTTCTGTTGCTCGTTCATCATTCAAAACGCGATGGACGAGGACGTGGCTAATGTGGGAAGGGTCGATTGGTATGTGTGTGCGTGCGTGCGTGCGTGCTTGTGTGTGTGTGTGTGTGTGTATGTGTGCTTGCGTGTGAGTGTGTGGGAGTGTGTGTATGTGTGCCTGTGTATGTGAGTGTGTCTGCGAAAATGATAGGGAGAGAAAGGGAGAGAGAGAGATTTTGTGTAAACTCTCTCTCCACACCTTTTCTATCTCACACACACACAAGCACACACACACACGCAGTTAGAAAAAAACGGAAGAGAGGTAGCGTGATTACAGAAATTGAAATTCAAGCAAGGAGATTAATATTCTTTCTTTTTGTTGCACTGATCTGCCCGGTTCTGATTCGGCCACCTGTCCTCCAGCAGAGAACTACCACAACCCATCTTCCAAAAAGTGAAGGGGGGCGGTGTTGTCTTCCCCATCTTCACCACTAATTATATTGGCCGTGCTTTCCGGGAAGTCACCGATAAAGTTCCCATTGTGGGTTCCTATGCCCAATGCAGTCGTAGGCCGTTCAAATATTCTGGTTTGTTGCAGGAACGAGGTGTAAACTCTCAGTGACCCTGGGACGTTGCGAACGAAATGTTGAAAAGGGACGCCCATAATACTGAACTGTAGTTACTCGGCGAAGGGCTTTATGTTTTTTTTGCTGCAGTAAATATCGTGGGGAAAAGCCGAGATGTGCTCTGTAGATTCGTGGCTCAGGAACAGCATCTCCGTCACGACAATACGCCGAGAGTTTCTCTTATGCTTTGCGGAAAGGTAGCAAGAAGGTCCACTTAAGTATCACCGGGGATTTATTTTTCGGATTCCGCAGGGCATCTTTGCGTTGGGGTCGCACTGTTGCAGTGAAAAAGTTGCTCAGAATGCGCCGCCAGTGGGCGCACATACCCGGGAGGACGTGACATCAATTCAGAGTTTTACTTACTGTACTGCACACTGACATGTTTGGACATCCGATAATGGTGCATCTCAGAGTAATTGTAATCTTTTACCTGCAATGGAAACAATATATCAGTGTGCATATAAATTTGTCCTCTCGTTACCTTGCTGCAGACCACTGCTGCATAGGTCATCTCTGTAATTTCACAACTTCCGCCGACAAAAATGTATCTATTCCTTTCAAATTCATTGCATGTACTTGCAATTTATTTTGCGTTATCATCACATTTATCAACCAGAACTTCCTTGGTTTCACCGGAGCCATTCATAAAAATTGTGAATTGTTCACCCGGCCGTGATCCTTGTGACACACCACCCGTTGTTGAGAGATAGAGGCATCGTGAGAAAGAGAGAAGGGCGATCTGACATTGAAGGATGTTAGAAGGGGAAAGAAAGAAACAGACACGGAAATAAACAAGAGGGGGAAATACAGAGAGAGAGAGAGAGAGAGAGAGAGAGAGAGAAGGACAGACAGACAGGCAGACAGACAGACAGAGACAGGGAGAAAGAGAGACAGAGAGAATTAGATAGAGGGAAGAGAGAGAGATAGAGAGGGAAAGGAAGAGAGATGGAGTGCGAGACAGGGAGATTGAGAAATAAGACTGAAGAGCAGTGCATTGGCCTATGCTGCGATGTTCTTTGCCTACACACATCAGCCAAACCTGTGGAGAGAACTAAACCACAACACACTCTCATTGGTGCTTTGCAGGCTCAGCTCTGTCCTGCCAGCCAATCCTCTGGCAGTAAAATGCTCCGAGTCCCCCACAAAGTGAAAGTTGCTGCCGATCTGAGTTTCTTCTTCAACATCCGACAGCTCGGGTTAAAATCCTGAATATAATCTGCCTTTTAACGTTCAGGCAGATGGCACGTGTTACCTGTGTCCTTTCTAAATTTGGCATATTTCCGATGACTCTTGCCAATTCTTAAATGTTTACCATAGGATGTCTCCAGATGTATCACAGCTCCTTATGACTACTGCTCTGCACAACACCGCAAAAATTTGCACAAGTTGTGCACGCAGCCCAGTCCATCACAAAAGAAAATCCTCCGGGGTATGTGTGCCTCCTCGCTGAATCCTCTGAGCTTTCCGCTGCCTCGAGAAAGCAGCCAACAGAATCAAAGTCCCCTCCCATCCAGGTCATTCTCTCTTCTCTCCACTTCCGTTGGGCAGAAGATAAAAAAGCTTGAGAGCACAGGAACATGTACTACCAGATTCAAGGACGGCTTCTAACCTGCTGTTATTAGACTCTTGAAAGGACTATCATACGCTTAAAATTAAACTCTTGATCTCCAAATCTACTTCCTCGTGGCCTTTCCAAGTTATTTGTCTGCCTGCAGTGCACTTCCACTGTTACTGTAAAACTATGTTCTGCATTTTATTTTCCATTTTACTGCCCCGATGTAGTTATATATGGAATATTCTGTCTTGATGACAAACAAAGCTTCTCATTTTTTTCGGTTTACATGGCAATAAAAACCAATATCAATACCAACTTCTTCCTTATACTGATTAGCCCTGCCCACCACGTCCAAATATTCCAGATCTTCTTATTTACTTCATGTATCCCGAGACACTCATTCAAACTCTGACGTTCCCCTGCACAGACCCCTGGTCCCGTGGCTGCAGACCCCAAATACCCCCAACAGATTTCCATGCTTCAGAATGTTGGAACGGGCTTGAGGCACTCAGCACTCTACTCCAACCTTCATAATACTTTTTTTATTTCAGGACATACACACGCGACCCGAAGAGAATAATGACGGCATTGGGCGAATCAACGTAGATCTTTGAAACGGAAATCATATTCAACAAATTTGTTGGACTTTTTTTCAATTAGATTGGACGTATAAGAAAAGAAAAGTGCAATCAATGTATCTGAAGACATTCAACGTTTAGACGAGCTTCCATTGAGTGCTACAAAAGGATTTATTCGTCAACGTTACAGCACATAGAATTGTACGGGCATGGATAGAACATTAAGTACAAAAAAGAGATAGGTTGCCATTTTCAGATCAGAGACTCTAACCAGCGGATCCCGCGTATTCAGTTCTACTGATAATTGGGACGAGAGTCCCTGGTGTAAAATATCAATTTTTGCCGATGATGCAAAGCTGTGTAATAATTTCTGTAGGAAGACTGTAGTAAGATCTGGCTGCTATAAATGAACGTTTCTTTATCCAGTTAGGAAATCCTGGTGTGCTGAATCGGGAAAATGAACAAAATCTTCATAGTAATTACGTTTTTGGGCGACATTCTCATTTTCTCTCTCAGCCACGATGTGGATATTTACCAGGGCGATTTGTCAGCTAAGAAGTATCTTACGTCTATCTCTCGATCTATTTGTAATGATCACCCTCTCTGTATCTCTTTCTCTCTATGTCTCTCTCTCTCACCTCACACTCACAGATGTTCCCTGCCTCTATTTCTCACTGTCAAACGTCCCCCGTCTCTCTATTTCCACCAGGTTCTTCGCTCGATATATACATCCTCTTAGTTTTTGGACAATCAGGGTCTGCGGTGTCCACTTGTGTATACCTTCCAAATTTATGAAGCTCTGTCATGGAAGTACAACGTTAACGCTGCTTCTATTTCTGAAGTTACCGTCTACCAAGAGTATTCTGATTTATTTTCCTGCAGGTTTCCTGCATTTCCAGCGCTTTGCGTACTTTGCCTCTGTATTCTCTCTCTCTCTGTCTATGTCTGTCTCTGAATCCCTCTCCTTTCAAACACACACAAATGTACCCTCCCTCCATCTCCCTCATTCTGTCTGACACTTTCCAACACAAGCCTGCCTCTGGGTGTGTCGAATCATTCCATGCCTCCAGACAGTGCGTTTCGAACGGAGGACGAGAATACAACAGTTTATCATCTAATCCTGCTTTGCACTTCCACGGGGCTGCGAGAAGAGTTATTGGCTGGGAGACAAATTTAACCAGCAAGCACATTTCAACAGGAAGTTAGTGTGTTCTTCGAAGACTAATTTACCCAGTGCACACAGTTCCTTGCTGTTTTGATGCATTCGTCCTTCGTTAAGAATGCCAAGCTCTCCCGTGAAATTCACCAGCAGTAAATCTTTCGCTGACTGGTCCCTTAAGAAGAACTGCACCACATAAGGAAATGGACTGTGTCCGAGCTGGGGAAATATGTGGGTGGGTGGGGCATGGAGGGTGGAGCTAGGCGCGAGAGCGGTTCCCATTCGTTGACATTCACTCCCCGCCCACACTCGCCACAGCACCACCCGTACAAACATCAGAATCGAGAGCAGTGTGAAGCCTGACGGCAGTTGGTTGAGAGAAATATCCCAACCCATTTTTCATAGAATAATGCAAATCATCATCGTCTGGATTTTGTGCGCAGCTTGTCTGACAGGTAATTGCGCAGCAGGCAACCCACTGCCTCTCTCCAACGGCGTTTCAACCGAATTGTGAACGAGCGCCGTTCTAATATTTTACTTTTCGAAAATATTTTGCAGATCCGAGTCATGGAGATTCTGTCACTCAGTCGTTGCCGTCAGCAGTGAAGACAGAACGTGAGACGGTGACTTTCAGCTGCACGTATGATACTGCAGCGAACTTCTACTCTCTATATTGGTACAGCCAACGGCCAGACTTAAGGCCTGAGTTCATAGTGAGTAAACATTCATTTGGAAGCGAAGACAAAGCAGACTTTGCCGAAACACGCTTCTTTATTGATCTTCAGACCGGCAGTAAACTCACTAGTTTGACCATCTCACCGCTGCAACTGAGCGACTCTGCAGTTTATTTCTGTGCCTTTCGCCGCACAGTGATGTAAGCCAGTTAAACCACCGTACAAAAACTCCAGCTTCTCTGTAGATGCCGCCTTTGCCCTCTGCAGCTGGATAAATCAGCACCCTGCGTGCTGTTTGTGGTTTCGCGCCACCCTGAGAACTCGTCCCAGATTCTTTCAGTTTCCCTCGCCCTCGGTCTGTGCCGATTTCGCTGTGGCTTCACTGTCACTCGCTGGAACTTGTCTTTCCGATGTATGAATTCTGATTCAAAATCTTTGCTGCCTCCCGTGTTTTTTTTTTCTGGGATATATAAATGTTTCTATCCTCTTAGCTCCTCGATCCCCTGGCTGTCACTGTTCTGTTTCCAAGTCTAGTCAGAGACCTCGATCTCCGGTACCGGGACTGGCGCTCAGAACCAGCGTGGACCAATTGGTGTGAGTATTCGCGCATATCTTTCTGCTCTCCCGGCTACCATCTGAGGTTCTCACCTGCTTTAAGACGACCACTATCATCGTATTGCCAAAAACAAAACAAGGTAACCCGCCTTAACATCTGTCGCGCGTTGGCTCTCACATCGATGATAATGAGTTGCTTCGAGAGGTTGGTTATGGCACACATCACCTCCAGGCCCCCAAACATCATTGACCCACTGCGATTCGCCAATCGACGAAACAAGGCCAAGGGGGATGCTCAGTCCCAGGTCATACACTCTGCAACATCTGGATAACGAATACGCCCCCACAAGACTCCAATTAATTGTCTCTAGCTCCGTCTTCAACATCATAATTCCAACGAAATTCATCGCCAAATTCCTCTGAAACTGGATCCTTAACTTTCTGTCCAACAGACTACTATCAGCAAGGATTGGTGACAACACCCCCCTGAATGAATGTCCTCAACACAGGTGCCCCGTAAGGCTGCATTCTCAGCCCCTGACTATGCTCCCTCTACACTCACGACTGTGCGGATGGATCTGCTCTAACTTGAATTACAAGTTTGCAGATGACACCACCGTAGTGGGGCAGATCGCAAACAACTACGAGAGGGAGTACAAGAAGAGGATAGTGGCACGGTATCAGGACAGCAACATTTCCCTCAATGCCAACTAAACGAGGGGGCTGGTCATCGACTTTACGCCAGCTCTGTATCAGTGATACCGAGGTAGAGATAGTTGAGAGCTCCAAGCTCCGAGGTATTAATATCATCAACAATTTGTCCTGCTCCAGCCTGGCCAAGAAAGCATACAGCCTCCTTTAATTCCTCAGAGAGTTCGATATGACCACGATAACGCTCACCAAATTTTTCAGATGCACCATAGAAAGTATCACATCCGGTTGCATCGCGGCTTGGTATTGTAACTACTCAGTCGGAGAGCGCAAATAAAACTGCATGGAGTTGAGAACGAAATTATCTGTCTGGATGACACGCAAATAAACGTTTTTCGCTATATCTCAGTACATGTGATAATAGTGAACCAATGACCAATTACTGTAAACACTCACTGCGCGTGAACACCCCGATCGTGTTACATCTTAGAGTTATTGTAATATTTTACGATTTGCGTAATATGTTTCGTTTAATTTCCCTGCAACGGGAACATGTTCAGAGTTATCACGGTATTGACAATTTGCCTTTTCGTCAACCGAGCTGCCTCCCACCATGAGCTCCTTGTGTCCGTTCACAACTTATTCTTCTATCTGAAACCTACTTAACTGTGTCCATTCTGTTCAAATTCATTGCGGCCTCTTGCAACTTACACTCCTTACAATTTTGCGTCATTGGTGCATTTAGCAACCAGACCTTGAAATGATTCATCGGAGCTATTTACATCAATTGTGAATAGTTATCCCAGTTCCGACCTGTGAGGCACCGTATATGTTCCAGGGAGTTTCCCACTGAGAAACAGAGAGTAGGGATGGTCCGGGAAGGAAGGAACCAGGAAGAGGAGAGTCAGTAACAGAGAGGGAGACAATCGTGAGGAATGGAGAGACAGCGAGCGAGCGAGAGAGAACGAGTGCGAGTGAGATGGAGAGAGAGAGAGAGAGAGAGAGAGAGAGAGAGAGAGAGAGTGAGTGAGATAGAGAGAGAGAGAGAGAGAGAGGAGAGAATAGCTGACACCGATTCTTGCTCCGATTGGTCGAGCACTCAAATATCATTCCATCATACACCAGGAATATGTCCCTCTGACCCCACACAGCGATGGGCACTCGTAATTTGAATATAATCTCTCATTTTTGACATTGTAGGTGAACATATTGGCCAACCTTGAATACAATCCACAAAGTCGCCATGGATTCCACGTACTCCAATCCTTTGTGTCAATCCACTGTGAGGGACCTTTGCGAAACCTTTGGTAAGTCCCATGTAGGCAATATCCACTGCCCAACCCTCATAAATCATCTTTGCCACGTCTTCAGAAACTTAATCAAGGATGAAGGGAAGACCCCTCCAGTGAACAGACATGGTGATTTATCCCAAATAAATCTATGCTTTTACAGATGAGACTCGATATTATCCCAACTAATCTTCTCAAATCATTTCCGGACCACTGATGTAGGGTTCGCTGACATAACTTCCAGGTTTGTCTCCACTGCTCTTCTTAAACTGAGGAATAACATTGGCTATTTTCAGGTGGTCTTGGATCTCGCCTTGACTAAAGTATATACAAACTCTCTGGTAAGGTTACATGACCTGGGATGGATTCTATCCATCAATGGGGACTTATCCACTGTAATTCAACAGACCCAGCACCTTCTCTTTCTTGGTATCAACATACGCGATACCAATGCAGATCCCCTCACAACAATATGACAGTCTATTCCATTTTACTTTGTTTACAATCGTTCCCACATAGTTACTGCCGTGAAACACAATATTCAAGGACACTTGCCGCTCTGTCCTCTGACCCCATTTTGGAAAATCAGACGATCATACTGCTCTCCTTCTTCCTGCTTGGAAGCAGAATCTGAAAGATGAGGATCCGCTACAGAACGTGGTATAGTGCTGGCCTGAAGACATGGATGAGTTCCTACGACACTGCTTCGTGTCAGTGGACTGCTCCGTTTTTAAGAACACAGTGACCAATATAAACGTGCAGGCCACTGCCGTCACAGACTTCATCAGCAAATGTGTGGAGGACTGGGTGCCAAAGAAGTCAGTCCGACTGTTCCCCAATCCATAGATAAACCGAGAGATCCTCTCCCCATTTCTGTCCGGGTCTAAGGCATTCAAATAGGCTGAGTTTGACTAATACAGGAAATCCGGGCACGACCTTCGAAAAGTTACCAGGGAAAGAAAGAGACAACACCAGACCCAACTAGAGTCCAAGACCAGCATACTGTTGTGTCAAGTCTTGCATGCAACAACGGGCCACAATACAAAGTTCAGCTGTATCGCTGACAGCAACGCATCACCACCGGCCCCGAGCGGTTGAAGGTGTTATGTGAACGTTTCGAACACAAGGTCAATGAAAATACTCTTCCTGCCCCGACCGCTGCCGATGAACATGGACCCACTGTCAGAATCGCAGACGTCAGATCAGTCTCACTGAGAGTGAGCATGCGGAAAGCAACTGGCCCGGACAGAGTCCACGGTCGTGCCTCAGGACCTGCACGGATCAGCTGCTGAGAGTATTTTCAGACGTCTTTAATGTCTCCTACTCCCATATAAGTTTCCCACTAACTTTTTGAAGACCACAATCATCCCGCTGCCAAGGGAAGCAAACGTTGACGTGCTTTATTGAGAACCGCCCAGTGGCTCCGACGTCCATCATAAGGAACTCCTTCGAGCTGCTCATGGCACATCTCAACTCCAGCCAACCAGACAACCTGTACCCAGTGGAATACGACACTCCCTGAAACAGGTCCACGGCGGACGCCCTCTCCCTGCCCGACACTCATCGCCGGAACATCTGGACAGCAGAGACAGCGATGTCAGTGTTTAATTTATTGGCTATAGCTCCCCCTTGAACACCGTAATTAGAAACAATCCTTGATTTCCTGACCAACATACCGCTATCAGTAAGGAAAGTCAACGGCACCTCCACCACGATTAACCCCTACAACGATGCTGCACAATGAGGCGTCCTCAGTGCCTTACGATACACCCTACACACTCACGAATTTGTGGCCAAAATCTGCAGTAACTCGATTTACAAGTGTGTAGATGACACCACCGTTGATGGCCGGATCTCAAAGAACGACGAGACGGAAAACATGGAGGAGCTACAGAACCTCGTGGCATGGTGTCAAGTCAAGAACCTCTCCCTCAATGTCAGCAAAAAGGAAGGAGCTCGTCATTGACTCAGGAAGCAGGACGGATTAAACGCTCCTTTCTGTATTAATGGTGCTGAGGTGTTCTAAGGTGTAAATATCACTCACCATTTATCCTGGACCAGTCACTGTCAAAAAAAAACACACCAACACCTCTACTTCTTCAAAATGCAAAGGAAATTCAGCATGGCCCTGCAGACTCTTAACAATTATTACAGATGCGCAATCGACAGCATCCCATCCAGATGCATCACAGCTTGGTTTGGCAAATGCTCAGACCAAGAGAGCAAGGAATTGCAGACAGTTGTTAACGCAGCCTTGTCTATCACGCATACCAATCATCCGCCCCACTGACGCCGTCTTCACTTCCAGCTGTCTGGGGAAAAGCAGCCACCATTATCCAGGACGCATCCCACCATGAAGAATCTCTCTTTTCCCCTCTTCCGTCAGACAGAAGATATAAATACTTGAGAGCACGTACCACCAAGCTCAAGGGCAGCTTCCATCCCGAAGTTATCAGACTCTTTAACGGACATCTTATATACAAAGAGATTAACTCTTGCTCTCTCAATCTAGCTCGTGGTGGCCCTTGCACTTTCTTTGTCTACTTGTACTGAAATTTCTCTGTAACTGTAACACTATATTCGGCATTCTGCTTTCCCTTTTACGACCTCGCCGTACTCGTGTGTGGAACGATCTGTAAAGCAAACATTGATTAAAGTTGTGAAACGAAGATTATGTACCATTTTCGGATCAGAGAGTCTAATAAGTGGGGCCCAGGTATTCACATACCAAAATTTGTGAAGAGCGGGCCTGTTGTAATACAACCAATTTTGCCGATGACATAAAGCTGCCAAAGAATGTGAGTAGTAAAGAGGGAAATTTGGCTGCAGTAACCGACAGTTTCGTTATCCAGGCATGGATCCCAAATTGTAAATATCCACATTAATCACGTTTTTGTCGTCTTTCTCCCTTTACATCATCTTGTGGATATTTATGACAGCCATTCATCAGTCAAAAAGCACTTGTCTCTCTCACTCTTAAGTTTCCGTTTCTCTCTCTCTGGGACTCCGTCTCACCCCCTGTCTCACTCACTCACTTTCCAGGCTGTCAAGGATGGCTCTTCCTCTCTCTCTCTCTTTCTATCTCTCTCTCCCTCTCCACCTCTCAATCTCTCTCCCTGTCTGTTTCTTTATCTTCCCATCTTCCTGCCTTCAATCCCTGGCTGCTCTGTCTCTTACCGTACCTCCAGGTATAACAATTACAGTGCCACAGGGAACGCTGCTGGGCTAACTTTTCATAAAATGTTGGCGATATTTACACCTAGGACCTTGAAGTTCTCAGTCATCCCCATATCACCACCATTGATACAGTAGCGTGAAGTTGACGACCAGCTTCTTCGTTTTGCTTACATAGGGGGAGAGGTTACTTACTGACAGGATGCCACTAAGCTCCCTATCTCCTTCATGTACTCCGTTTCATCATTCTTTTCCCACTCCGGTGGTGTCATTCACGAACTTGTGAATGGAGTAAAAGCAAAATTTGACAACCCAGTCGTGAGTATATAGGTAATATAGTCAGGGCTCAGAACACAACCTTGTGTGCCATCGGTGATGAGTATGATCGTGGGTGAGATGCTGTCGTCTATCCTTACTGATTGTGATCTGTTGGTGAAGAACCCAAGGATCCATCTGCAAAGAAGAGGGAGATGCGTAGCAACATAGGTCTAAGAATTTGGAGATGAGTGTGTTTGGAATTACAGCGTTAAAGACGGAGCCAATTAACAGGAGTCTGACGTCGGATTTCTGTTATCCAAATGTTTCAGAGATAAGTGCAGGGGCCAAGGAGATGAAACTGCCGTCGAGCAGTTTCGGCGCGAGCGAAATCCAGTGGATCGAGGTTGTCTGCGAGGCCGGAGTTGATATGTGAAATGGTCGGCCTCTCGAATCACTTCATGATTCTGGATATCACCACGCTCTGGTAGTTAAGACACATTACATTGTTTTCCTTGAGGATACTGGTCTTCTTAACACTTGTGGGAACCTCATGTTAGACTAGGAAGATGTTAGAGATGTCTGCGAATAATCCGCCGGATTATTCGCAGACATCTTTAACATCTCCCTAGTCTAATATCGGAACAAGGCTATGGACTCTATCGGGGCCTGTCGTGCTCCTGCGGTTTTATGTCCGTGACTTGTGTTGGAAACTAATCAGTGACCGCGAGCGCGGCAATGTAACTCATTCATATATTCTAGAAAAATAAGAACAGGAGAGAGAAGAGGTTATGAATCAAAAGACAGACATTGGAAAGTGAGTGACAGTAAAGCCACAGCGGAAGATGAACAGACCCAGGGCGAGGGAAACTGAAAGAATTTGGGACGAGTTCTCATGGTGGTGGGAAACCACAAACAGCAGGCGGGGTGAGATGTATCGAGCTGCAGCGGGAAAAGTCGTTATCTACACAGAAGCTGGAGTTTTTGTATGACCGTTTAACTGGTTTACATCACTGTGGGGCGAAAGGCGCAGTAATAAACTGCAGCGTCGCTCAGTTGCAGCGATGAGATGGTCAAACTGGTGAATTTTCTTTCCTTCTGGAGATCGATAGAGAAGCGATTTTGGGCAAAATCTGCTTTATCTTCAGATCCTCCAGAATATTTGCTCAGTATGAACTGAAGTCTTGAGTCTGAACGTTGGCGGTACCAGTACAAATGGTAGTAGCTATCTGCAGTATTATATGTGCAGCTTAAAGTAGCCGTCTCTCCTTCTGTATTCACTGCTGAGGACGCCGTCTGAGTGACAGAATCTCCATGACACGGTTCTGCAAAATAATTCCAAAAAATAAAATATTAGACAGGCAGGCGTTCACAATTCAGGTCGAAACCTCGTTCTAGAACGCAGATGAAATATCTGCTGCGCAATTACCAAACAGACATGCTCCGCAAATAACCCAGGTGACGAGTATTCTCATGTTGTCTATAAAAGATGGGTTGGTTTATTCTCTCTCAACCAACTCAGTCCAACCCGCTTCTACCGTTGTTGTGGATGGTTGTGTGGGGATGGTGGACGTGGAGTAAGTGTCAGGCCAGTGGGAAATTGACTTCTCCCCAGAAGCTCCGCCCTCCAAACCCCGCCTACCTGTCTATTTCCCCGATGTGACCTGGTGGATCTATTTTGTGAAGAGTGGTTCCCCTTGCAGAGACCGTGCTCCGAAAATCACTTCTGGTCAATGTAACGGAGACAGCTCAGCAATGGTAACTTCGGCCGAAGACATCACAACAGGAAAGAACTCGTACAGGGTCAATTTAGCTCTCAGAGAACACACTGACTGCCTGGTGAAATGTGATTACTGGTTAAATCTGTCTGAGCCACTAATTATACCCGCACCACGTCGAACCGCTGAGAAGTATTAAATGTAATGTTATTGCGCTGCTCGTTTTCCAATCGGAACGCGCTATGCAGAGACATGGGCTAATTCAGCGCACTCCGAGTGAGGACTTCATTTGTAAGAGGGAGAGAGAATGGGAGAGATGGGGGATGGGTAGTACATGTGTGTGTGTGTGTGTGTGTGTGTGTGTGTGTGTGTGTGTGTGTGTGTGTGTGTGTGTGTGTGTGTGTGTGTGTGCTTGTGTGTGTGTGAGTGTGTGTGTGAGAGAGAGAGGGTGTAACCCCCAGCAATTGCAGGAAGTATGGTATAAAATAGCTAACAACTCTGATGGATACACGACTCGGTTATATTGCATCTTCAGGAGGAGAAGCAGCGTCACCAGGATAAACTAGAGCAGCCCTCTGTAGTATTCGAGACACAGCTTACAGTCGCCATCTCTCCTTCTGTCTTTACTGCTGAAAACACCGTATGAGTCAGAGAATCTCCATGACTCCGTTCTGAGAAATAATTTCAAATAGTAAAATATTCGACCGGCGGGCATGACATCCACGCCATGACATGGTTTCATGCATTTGGAAAATAGACACAAGTGAACACCACAGCCTCTGATGCAAAACTGAGATGATGTATAAAAAGAGAGAATGTGAATGGAAATAACTAGACAAAAGGGAAAAAAAACAATCAATCTGAGAGTTTCAGAATACGCTCACCAAAGGGCGCACATACCCCAGAGAAGGGGACATCAATTCCAGTTTTAGAAACAGCAGCACACGTTCAGAAATATTACTTTCCCTTGAAGAGAACGACATCATAATGAAGTTAAAATGTCATTTGCTTTTAGGTCAGGAAAAGAGAGGAAACATATCAAGTAAAGAACGAGTTGGAGAGGGAATGGGTCGGTTTAATTGTTTTGCGTTGATAAATACTCAGTGGGAGAAGAAGGTGATGTGAGATTGTCAAATGGATAGATTGAGGGAGTAAGATAGAGGGGGTATGTGTTAGAGCGAGAGAGAGACAGACAGACAGACAGACAGAGACAGAGACCATGCGAGCCAAGGGCAATACTGATCACCCCCAGTCGAGAACACAAACACCAGCTAATCCTTCGCCAGGAATATGCAGCTCGGACTCCTGAACTAACTGTGCCAACAGTGCTCAAAATGTGGTGCCACCAATACCGTAAACAACTGCAGCATGACCTCTTGGCTTCTTTATTCAGTTGCCCTCACTACAATCTAGCACTCTTCTCGTTTATTTTGTAATTTTCTCCAATTCCCGCATACTTACTGTACTGCACATTGACACGTTTGGGCACCAGATCCCTTGGTATCTCAGAATTGTTGTAATCTTTTACCTCTCATGGAAATAAGATCGTAGCTTGAATATTATACTCAATTTACCAACAGATTAACCTTGCTACATGCCACCAGGGTTCTACGATCTACCTTTCCATCATCCAGCTACAAACCTGTACTATTCTGTTCCAATTCATTGCACCCTATTGCAATTTATTTTCCTCACAAATGTTTGTACCATCATCACATTTAGCATTCAGACCTTCAATTATTTCACCGAAGCCATTCATATAAATTGTGAAAAGTTCGCCCAACGCACGCTGGTTACAGCAAGAGGCACTGTGAGAAACAGAGCGAAGGGCGGATGGAAGGAGAGGAGACAACGATATTGACAGGGAAACGAGAAAGAGGGAGAAAGAGCGTAGGAGAGAGAGAGAGAGAGAGATTTTATTTAAGTACCTCTAGTGTCATTTTGTGGGACTCGGACGTGTATCACTGTGCCACGGGGCCCAACCTGTTGTAAGGAGATGACGGATACGGACAAAAACCACCTTGGACTCGCGTCACCTCGGGTTAGAATCTTGAAAATAATCTGCCTTTAAAAATTAAGCCAGAGACTACGTCTTTCCTCATTTCTACACTGATTATCTTGGCTGCGCTGCCCGGCGAGTCTCTGTTAAAATGGGCAGTCTGTGTCCCGTGAGTTTAAGACCCAACCAGCGAGGTCAAAAGTTCGACTTTTTGTTCGCAGGAGCCATTAGGAAAAATTCAGACAGCCGGCATACGACTGAATTAATGGTTGAAAAAACTGAATTGTACTTATTCGATAATGAATACAAATCTTTTTTTTGTTATATTCAGTCTCGCGGTGAATATCCAAAATATTTGCTGACAATATATAGCTCGGAAAAAATAGAACCGTATCCAGAATGTCTGGAGAGGTTTTCGCCCGAACTGCAGAGGGACCGCATGGGTGTCTATTCAATTATGTTCCGGGCAGTGGTGTATCGCTGTGCCATGAGATCAACACTGTTGCAGAGAGATGGCAAATCTGCCAAACAAAACGGCGGGGGTGTTGCAGAGGTCTGCCAGTAGAGGGCGTCCTAAACCGGGAAACAGGACAAAGGCAGGGAAGTTGCCTTCACCAACTTTTACAGATGCATCATCCTCTCTGGGTGCATCACAGCTTGGCATAGAAACGGTTCTGCTCAAGGTCGCAAAGATTGGAGAGAGATGTGAAAGCAGCTCGATCCAACACGAAAACCAGCCTCCCCCTCCAATGACTCCACACTGCCCTCTGCTCCTGGAAAGCAGCCAACATAATCAATGGGCACAAGTTCAGAATTTTTCACATTATTCTCCATTTGCCTATTTGTCAACTTAAATTCATCTCACCATGGGCTCCTTGTGTCCATACACAACTTCTCCGTGTTCTACCCACATACCTGTATTGATTTCATTCAAATTAATTGCAGCCTTTTGAAGGATTTTATCCTTGAAATTTTGTGTCATCGGCACATTTATGAACCAGACCTTGAAGTGACGCATCGGTGTTTTAAAACAAATTATGAAGAGTTAGCCGAGCACCGATCCCTGTGGGACTCTACTTGTTACACGGGGAAGGACAGTGAGAAGCAGAGCAGTTCGGGATGAAAGGATAGAAGAAGGAGAGAAAGGCACATACGCGGAGACAAGCTGTGTGGGGCGAGATGACAGACAGAGAGAGAGAGAGAGAGAGAAAGAGAAACTATGAGCCATAGATGACACATCTCTGCTGCGATATGTTGAGCATTCGAACATCAGCTAATTCTACACCAGGATACGCACCTGTGGATACGCCCCTCGACCCCGACACAGTGATGCGAGCACATATTGACAAATGGAGAGGATAAAGTGAGAGAGAGAACACACCCACAAACACAAGCACAGAGAGAAAGAGAGCGTTCGAGAGAGAGAAAGAGAGAGAGAGGGAAGGGGGGCACATGATATGAAATAGCCAGAGAATGTTTGTAAACCACATCACATGTAGGTCTCTGCCTCTCTCTCTCTCTCTCTCTCACACACACACACACACACACACACACACACACACACACACACACACACACACACACACACACACACACACAACATGAAAAGAGAAAGAAAGACAAGAGAGGGCGACAGAGGACCGAGATCGAGAAGAAAGCAGGGAGCTGAATATTCTTTCTGATCCGTGCCTTGACTGTCTCAGCTCTGATTAATCAACTAATCCTCCGGCGGAGAACCCACCCAGCCCATCTTCCATAAAGAGAAGGGCGCAGTTTAGGCCTTATTTATGACCCTTATTAATTATATTGGCCGTTCTGCCCGGTGAGTCTATGATGAAATGACCAGTGTGAGTCTCTTGCTTAATGCATTCGAAGGCTGTAAATATATTCTGCGTTTTGTTGTGGAAACGGGAGGGAAACATTCAGTTACGCAGAAACGTCCTGAACTAACGTTTGAAGAAAGACAGGCCGTAATACGGACCTGTACTTACTCACCGATGGACACGATCTTTTGTGACATTTAGTATCTTGGGGAAATTCCGAGATATGCACTGAAAACGCATGGTTCAGGAAGAATACGCCCTTCTCCAGACAGCACGGAGAAGTTCTCGAGTGCTTTGCAGAAAGACAAGAGGTCCACTTAAGTATCACCGAGGCTTTTATGTCGGACTCTGCAGTATGTATCTGTGTCATGTGGTCCGCCCTGCTGCAGTGAATAAAGTCACTGAGAGTCGAAGCGAGCGCTCACTAGAGGGCGCACAATCCCTGGAGAATGGGACAACAATCCAGAGTTTTAGAAATGGTGACACTTGTTCAGAACTTACCCTTGAAGAGATCGTCATCATCGTCAAGTTAACACTTCGTTTGCTTGTAAGTTTGTAAGAAGAACCCCACCCGCCCTTGGTTTGAATTTAGTCTCTCATATCCGTCATCCTGTGTGAATACTTTGGCGCCAATTTTGAATGCAATCTCCCAAGTTTCCATGGAACCCATGGGCCTTAATCTTCCGCGTGAGCCTACCATGAGGCACCTTGCCCGAAGCTTTACTAAGATCCATGGAGAAAACATCCACAGCCCTGCCATAAACAATCATCTTCGCCACCTCCTGTAAAACTCAATCATCTTTGAGAGAACGACCCCCGCCCCGCTCAAGGCCGTCTATCCCTCGTACGTCAATGCTTTTTCCAGATGTGAGCAGATCCTCTCCCAAAAGATCTTCTTCAACAATCTTCTGCCGCTCGGTGGCTCTGACATCCATCATCATGAAGTTCTTCGGGAAGGTGGTCATAGCACACATCAATTCTGTCTCCTGGACGACTGCGACCCACTGCACTTCATCAACCGCGGAATAAGGTCCGCGGCAGCCGCCATCTCCCTGGACCTGCAGTCACGTCTTGAACACATGGATAACAAAGACATCTCCGTCAAGCTTCAGTTTATTGTTGCAGCTGCGCCAACAGCAGCTCCTCGACGATTATCCTGAATGCCGATGCCCTGCAAGACTGAGTCGTCAGCCCCTTACTTTACAGCACTGACTATTTCCGCCTTTTGCACCCACGACGGTGTGTCCTGAAGAAGTGTCCTGACCCGAGACGTTGACATCCTGATTTTCTCCACCGATGATCCCTGGCCGGCTGAGTTCCTCCAGCATCATCGTGTATTTCATCCAGATCCCAGCATTTGCAGACCTTTTTTTTCTCTAGTGACCACATTCTGCTCCATCTCCATTTACACGTTTTCAAATGACACCGCCGTGGTGTTCGGATCACAGACAACGACGAGATGGAGTACAGGAACGAGATAGAGAGCCTAGTGGCATGCTGTCAAGACAACAACCTTTCCCTCAATGTCAGTAAAACAAAGGAGCTGATCTTTGACTTCAGGAGGAGGGGTGGAATACCGTCCCTTCCGATATCAATGGTGATGTTTTGGAGATGTTTGACAGCTTGAAATGCTGTCACCATTGATACAGTGTAAATATCACCAACAATTTTTCTTGGACCAGCCACGTAGTCGCGACGGCCAAGAAAGCACAACAACACCTCTACTTCCTCGGAAGGCATGTCTCGATGACTCTTACCAATTCTTAGAGATTGACCTTCTATGCAGGCGCACGGTAGTCGCACAAGTCTGCGTTCTCGGCCCCATACAATACTCCCTGTACGGTCACCACTGTTTGACCAAATTCTGCTCCAACTCCTTTTATAACTTTTAAGATGCCACCACATTCTTGGGGCAGATCTCAAACAACGGCGAGACAAAACGGAGTGCGGATTTGAAATAGAGTCGACTGCCATGGTGTCAAGACAACAACCTCTCCCTTAAAGACGCAAAACTAAGGCTTCAGTCGGTCATGGACATCACGCCCCTGTCTGTGTCCAATGTCCTAAGGTGGAGATGGGTGAAAGCTTCATGTTCCTGGGTGTAAGTATCACCAAATACCTCGTCATGGCGTTTGCTCTTTATTTGTCTACCTGCACTGCACTCTCTGGGTAACTCTAACACTCCATCTTCATTTTCTTTCTCTCGTTTTATCCTGCCTCGATATGCCTACAGTACGTACAGAATGATCTGTCTGGACAGACTGTATAAAAACACCTTCCACTGTATATCGGAACATGTGACAATAATGAACCAATTACTTTAAATGCACAAAAAGGCAAATGGAAAGCCCGTCTTGTTCAATCTCAGAGTTGTTGTAATCTTTTACCATTTGCACAATATGTTAGGTTCAATTTCCCTGCAATGGGAACAAGTTGGTAGTTTACACATTGTTCCCAGTTTGACTTTTCGTCCACCGAGCAACATCCACCATGGGCTTCCTGTGTCCTTTCACGACTTACGCTTCCATCTGATGCCCTCATACCTATAAACATTCCGTTGGAATTAATTGCAGTGCTCTGAAATGTACTTCCCTAACAATTTTGCGTCGTCGGAGCATTTCGCAACCAGACCTTCAAGTGATCCATCGGAGCTCTTTGTGAAAAGCGAGCCTAGCACCTACAGCTGTGACACTGTAGTTGTTACAGGGAGAGAGACAGGGGGAGTAACGGAGCAAAAAGAGAAAAACTTCTTGAAAATATCTATCAAGGTCGAAAGGGCTGACCTCCACATCACAAAGCCACGCTGACCATCCCAAATAAGTATCCACTTTTCTAGATGGTTCAGCTCCTCTCCTGAAGACCTTTTCCCGAACGCTGATGTCAGTCACGTTTGTTATTGTTGCCCTTTCGAAACAAAGGAAGATCACTGGCGATTTTCCAGCCGTCTGGGAGCTCGCCAGACAGAGCAAAGACTTCTGTTAAGGTCTCAGCATTCCTCGTTCTTGCCTCTGTCAATAACATGGGGAAGATTCCCTTAGTCAATAGGTATTCATCCTTATTAATGTTCTTCAACAGAAACGACGTCTCCTTATTCCTGACACGAACGTGCCAGAAAATTTGCATACCAAACACTGATCTCATTATCCGTAAGCTTCTCCTTGGAAAATATCAATTGACTTGCCCTCACAATAATAAAACACCCTTTTCCACCGATTCCAATATACGCAATGTCATCAAACGGAACTATCAAAGACGTCAACCGTTCCAACCCCCGCCCGCATTCTGAAAAGTCATGCCATCAGGTTTTACTTCGTCTCCCTGCGGACAAAGAGGAACTAAAAACTGAGTATCAGATACAGAAATTTAGGCGCTGCTGGGGCTGAGGAAATAGATGCGCTCCTCTGCGACTGCTTCGAATTGTTGGACTAATCCGTGTTCAAGAACGCAGCAACCAATATAAATGAGTATGTCAATGCCGTCACAGACTTCGTCAGCAAGTGTGTGACTTCTTTTCCCAAATAATTCAATCCGAGTCCTCGCCAACCGGAAAACATGGACGAACCGAGAGATTCACTCACAGCTGAACTCTGGGTCTGAAGGGTTCCAACCGGGTGACCCTGACCGACACAGGAATTCGAGATAGGACCTTCGTAAAGCTATTACGGATTCCAAGATCAGTACCAGACCGAGCTATAGTCCCAGACCAGCCGCCGGATGTGGCAAGGTTTGCGTGCTATTACATGCTACAACCGAAGTCAGGCTGCGTCACCGGCAACCACGCGTCCCTCCCTGACGAGCTCAATGCATTCTGGGCACGATTTCAATAGAAAATCAATGAAAAGACACCACCCGCCCCGACTGTCTCCGAATCACCTCTACACACTGTCACCGTCGCAGGATTAACACCAGCCTTCTTGAGCGTTAACCCGCGGAGAACGACTGGCTCATATGGAGACACCGGCTGTGTTGTCACATCCTGCACAGATCAGACGGAAGGGTATTCTCAGACAGCTTTAACCTCTACTTTTTCCAATCTGACGTTTGCAACTGCAGAGAGCCTCGTGTTCTGGTGTCAAGACAACAGCCGTTCCCTCAATGTTTGCAAAACGTTGGTCATAACTTCAGGAAGCGGGTTGGATTACCGCCCCAGTAGGTATCAATAACGTTGAGATGGAACTGGTTGAGGGCTTCAAATTCCGAGGTGTGAATATCACCAAAAGTCTGTCCTGACGCAGCCACGTGGATGCAACATCCAAGGAAGCCCACTGACGCCTTTGTTTCCTCAGAAGGCCAAAGAAATTATGCCCCTAACGGCTTGTATAAATTCTAACAGATGCATGAGAATTCTAACAGATGCCGAGAAAGCTTGACAGCTTGGTATGGCAACTGCACTGCCCCAGACCGCAAGAAATTGTAGAGAGTTGTGAACGCAGCCCAGTTCACCACGAAAAAGTAACCGCCCTCTATTGACACTTCCAAATGCTTCGGGAAAGTAGACAACATAATCTACAACCCACACCGATCGTTGTCTCTACTCCCCACTACCGTTGGACAGAAGATACACAAGTGTGATAGTACTTGCCACCAGGCGCAAGGCGAACTTCTGTCCCGTTCTTATAAGCCTCTTTTACGATAAAGATGAACTCTTGAGCTTTCATCTTACATCATCGTGGCCTTGCATTTCATTTGTCCACCTGCACGCCACTTTCTCTGTAACTGTAACACTATATTCTGTTCTAAGTTTTCCTTTTTCCAATCCCGATACACATATTTAGGGAATATTCTGACTGGAAGCCAACCAAAAGCTTTTCACTCTATCTCGGTACATTTAACAATAATAAACCAGTATCAATACCGACATCTGTTCTTTTTACTGCTTCACCCTACCCACCATGTCCGAACATCCCTGATCTTTCCATTTCTCCCATATGCTCAGTGTTGGACAGATCAGGTCCACGATGTTCACCTGTGTTTATCGTTCAAATACATGAAGCCATGTAATGGAGGTACAGAGTTAACGCTGTTTGTCCTTCTCCAGACACAGTCCAACCAACTGAGTACTTGCAACAGTTTTGTGATTTTTTTGCACCGCATTTCCCGCATTTGCAGGGTTTGCATGCTTTCCGGTTACATTTTCTCCCTCACACATACACAGACACAGACACATACACCGATCTACACTCCCTCATTCTCTCTCACACTCTATAACTAAATCTTACTTTTTGATATGCCGAATCAGTCCATGATTCCGTCAAGCAAGTTTCGAATTGTTGGTTGTTTGGTTTAATATTATTTTCACTTGTACCGAGGTACAGTGAAAAGCTTGTCTTACAAACCGATCGTACAGGTCAATTCATTACACAGTGCAGTTACATTGAGTTAGTACAGAGTGCATTGTTGCAGTACAGGTAAAAACAGTAACAGTACAAAGTAAAGTGTCACAGCTACAGAGAAAGTGCAGTGGAATAAGGTGCAAGGTCACAACAAGGTTTATCGTGAGGTCATAGTCCATCTCATTGTATAAGGGAACCGTTCAATAGTCTTATCACAGTGGGGTAGAAGCGTACTTAAGTCTGGTGGTACGTGCCCTCAGGCTCCTGTATCTTCTACCCGATGGAAGAGGAGAGAAGAGAGAATATCCCGGGTGGGTAAGGTCTTTGATTATACTGGCTGCTACATCAAAACAACGAGAGGAAAAGAGGGGAGTAGATGGGGAACGAGCAACGGGACAATTTTGTGTCTCATCATTCGCAGTCGTTACCCGGGAATGCGGGATAGTTCCTGGCTCAGAGATAGATTTGACATGGCAGTCGCTGTGCTTTCTGAAGGTTCAATTGACTCTGTGCTTTTCGTTCCTTAGTGTCGTTGTGTCTTCGCCTAAGGTAATACTGCCAACCTCTCCTCGTTAGAATGACCAAGAGTGATTCCTCCCTAAGACAGTTTCTGCAAGCGGAACCGTTTCCCGAAAAATAAAACATCGACTGTGCCCCAGCTGAGGAAATAGTCTCGGCCTGGTGTGGAGGGCGGAGCGTGTGGGGAAAGCTGTTCCCATTCACTGACATTGACTCCCCGCACAGTATCAGGACAGCGCCACCCGCACAAACAGTAGAAGCGAGTACACCCTGAAGCCGGTCGGCTGCTGGCTGGAGACAAAATACCACAACCCATCTTTTCTGCACAATATGTGGACCATCGTCATGTGGATCGTGTGCGGATCATGCCTGACAGGTAATTGGGAATCAGACAATTCACCTATTTTCTCGAACGGGGTTTCGACCTGAATTGTGAATCGCCGCCAGTCCAATATTTTGTAATTTGAAATTATTTTTCAGATCCTAGTCATGGAGATTCTGTCACTCAGACATTGCCGTCGGCAGGGAAGACAGAAGGAGAGACGGTGACTTTCAGATGCAACTACCACACTGCAGCGAACAATTCCGATTTGTATTGGTACTGGAAACGATCATACACAAGGCTTGAGTTCATCCTGAGAAAAGGTTCAGGCGGATTTGAAGATAAATCAGACTTTTCCCAAACTCGCTTCACCGGCCATCTCCAGAAGGCAAAAAAAAATCACCAGTTTGACCATCTCCTCGCTTCAGCTGAGCGACTCTGCAGTTTATTACTGCGCGTTACGCAGCACAGTGATGTAAACCAGTTAACCCACCGTAAAAAAAACTCCTGGTTCGGTGTCGAGCGACTTTGCAGTGTATTACTGCGCAATTAGGCGGCACAGTGATTTAAATCAGTTCAACCCTCGTACAAGAACTCCAGCTTCTGTGTAGATCCCGACTTTGCACGCTGCAGCTGGATACATCTGCACCCGGATACATCTGCACGCTGCGTACTCTTTGTGGTTTCCCGTCAACCTGAGAACTCGTCCTAATTTGGATGACTTTTTTTGCCAAGCAACAATACTGACTCCCTGACCGGGTAAAGAGGGCGGGACCGACAGAAAAGCCCCAGTCTATACAAATAAACCCTCTTTCTGTCTTTCTGCAATTAAGTATACAGTTGATGGCAGGAACCTTGGATGTGTCACTGGCAGAAGATTTGCTGCGAAGTAAGCGATGAGCTTATTTGGCACAAATTGAGATGTGCTGCAGTACAGTTACCTCCACAAAATTAGCTGGTGTGTGTGAGCTTGACCTTTTGGAGCATTGATGAACATCAGCTATGGGTCATATCCTCCTCTCACTCTCGATCATATCTCTCTGTCTCTGTCTCTGTCTCCGTATTTCGCTCTTGTTTCTCTCTCTCTCTCTCTCTCTTTCTCTCTCTCTTTATCTCTCTCTATCTATCTCTCTCTTCCTCTATCTATCTATCTATCTATCTATCTATCTATCTATCTATCTATCTATCTATCTATCTATCTATCTATCTATCTATCTATCTATCTATCTATCTATCTATCTATCTATCTATCTATCTATCTATCTATCTATCTATCTATCTATCTATCTATCTATCTATCTATCTATCTATCTATCCTGTGTGCACGTTTTCTACCTCGCTTTTTCCTCTCTCTGATCCTCCCCGATTCTGGGTATGCTTGTGTGTGTGTGTGAATGTGTGTGTGTGTGTGTGTGTGTGTGTGTGTGTGTGTGTGTGTGTGTGTGTGTGTGCGCTCTTGCTCCTCACCCCGTCTCTTTCTTTACCTCCCTCAGTCTATCCATCTGATAATTTCTCCCGACCTTCAATCTCTTTAAGTCTTTATCACCTCCAGGTCAATAAATAGACACATTCCCTGTCCACCGCGGTTTTGCTTGATATATTTCCTTTATTTTCTTCATTGACAGGAAATCTCGTTTTAACTTTATCGCGATGGCGATCTCTTCAGAGGAAAGTGATATTTCTGGACAGTTTCCGCCGTTTCCAAAACCCTGAAATCCTGCCCAATTCTCCAGTGTGATTTTTTCCCCAAGCAACAGTGTTGACTCCATGACAGAGAGATATCGGGCGGAACCGACAGAAGAGCCCCGGTGCTATTGAAACGAACCCTCTTGCTGCCTTTCTAAAATTAAACATGCAGTCGACGGCAGGACCCTAATCAGAATTGATGCAGAGAGGGATCTTTGGGTACAATTTCGTTCCTCCGTGAAACTGACAACACAAGCAGAAAGAAAACGTATGGTCTATTGCCCAGGAGCAGAGTTTATAAACGTCAGAAACTCAAGTCGCAGCTGTATAAAACTTTTGTTAGGCCGCACTTTGAGTATTGTCTGAAATTTTGGTCGCCTCATTACAGCAAGGATGTGGAGGATTTGGGAATGGTCCGGAAGCTGCTGTCTGAATTGGAGGATATTATCGGCAAGCAGAGAGAGAACAAAATGGAATTGATTCCTCCGGAGCATCAAAGGCTGATGGGAGACTTGATAGAAGCTTGTAAAACTATGATATTGACAGAAAGGGAAGGCAGTCAGCATCGTTTTCACAGGTTAAATCTGGGAGAGTATAGCTGTAAGTTCTGAGCGGGGAATTTAACGGGGATATGAGAGCAGGTCTTCGAGTGTGTTAGTTTCTTGGAACCCTCAGGCAGGGGTGATAATGGAAGCAGATACGATCGTGATGCTCAAGAGACTTTCAGAGACGCACATAAATATGCAGGGGATGGAGGGATATGGATCATGTGCAGGCAGAATGGGTTAATTTAATTTGGCATCATGCTCGGTGCAAACATCGTGGGCCAAGTGGCCTGTTCCTTCGCGGTACTGTTCTGTGTTCCATGTAATGCAGTGGAGAACCTGCCGGGCTATTCTGGAGACGGCTCCACCGTTGTCGACAGATTTCTCTTCATCAAATATGTCGGAATTCTCCCTATACTGAATGTACCAAAAAAAAAGTCGAGCCTATCTCCATGTAACTCGTTCTTCAATCTGCTGTTTTCTTCAACCATTGTGGAAAGGTGCCGAGGTTTCTGAATCCTTCCCACTCGTTCCTGCAAAAAACATAGAATATATGAACAGATTTCGACTGCATTAAGCATATTCCCACCGACCATGTTATCGGAAACTCACCGGACAGCGCGGCCAATATCATTGGTAAAGGACATGAACAACACAACAAAGGCACCATTCACTTTGTAGAAGTTGGGCTGTGGTGGTTTTTTGCTGGAGGATTGGTTGGCTCATCACAAATGAGCCGATCAGTGTAAAAATAGGAAAGAACACTTCATCTGTCTGCTTGCTTCTCGATCTGTGTCTTCTCGTTCTCTCTTTGTGTGTACGTGCTCGCGTGTGTGTGCGCGAGTGTGTGTGCGTGAGAGAGAGAGAACAGAGCGAAAGACATGGAGAGACAGTTAAAACATAGAAATTAGGTTTTAATTCAAAATTGAACCTACGAGGCCCCTATCAGAAGGTTATGTGGTGTAGATCCTCTCTCTGACTGTTCCTTGGCCTTTATCCTCCTGTTGCTCTCTTTCCTCTCTATCAATATCGCATGCTTTTACGCTCTCTTCGCGCGCGTGTGTGTGTGTGTGTGTGTGTGTGTGTGTGTGTCTATGTGTGTTTGTGTTGATGTCATCAGAGTTTGGGTGTCTGGGGAGCATATCCCTGACACACAATACACGATTGGCTGATGTTTGACGGCTCGACCTATTGGAGCATAGATGCATAGATAGTTCAACTATAATGTCAACTCTCTCTCTCCCGCACAACTCTCTCTCTCTTCTCTTTGTCCTTCTTTGCGTGAGTATGTGCGTTTGCGTGTGCGTGCGTGTGCGCTTTTTCTCTCTCACTTTACCCTCTACATCTCCATCTGGGCGACGTGTTCTCATTACCATGTGCGACTCTCTCTCTCTCTCTCTCTCTCTCTCTCTCTCTCGCTCTCTCTGTCCCAGCATTCTTCTTGTCTCCGTGTCGGTTTGTCTCTCTCTGCTTTCTCCCTTCCTTCCATCCCTGGATGCTCTGTTTCTCCTGCTGTCTCTTGCTGGAATAAGTGCAGTTCCACAGGGATCGCCACTTGGCCAACTTTTCACAATTTATTTCGATAGCTCCGATGAATCACTTGAAAAGTCTGGTTGCTAAATTGTAAGGGAAGTAAATTGCAGGAGGCAGCAATAAATTTCAACAGAATGAATACAAGTATGTAAGTATCAAATGGAAAGGTAAGTTGTCAAAGGCACAAGAGGACCTTGTGAGAGAGAGACAGAGATAGAAATGGGGGAGGAAAGGTTGTGTGTGTGTGTGTGTGTATCTATATCTATATATATATCTATATATATATCTATATCTATATATATATATATATACACACACATACACAACCGCACACACACACACACACACCCACCCACCCACACACACACACACACACACACACACACAGGATCAAGCATACCCAGATGTAGAGAAGGATAGAGGGATAGGGAGAGGGCAGAGCGAGAAAGAACACGCAGAGAGGGAGGCTGAGAAAAATCACAGAGAGAGAGATAAAATACAGTTCATGTGCAAGCACACAGAGTGACTTCGAGAGAGAGACGATAGACCACGAGAGCAGCAGATGACCCATAGCTGACACTGACCTATGCTCTGATAGGTCGAGCCCACAGACATCAGCCAATACCATGGAGAGAACTGAACCGCAAGACATTCTTATTGGCGCCAAGTTGGCTCATCTCTGACTTACCAGCCAATCCTCTGCGAGTGAAACGCCCAGAGTCACCCCCAAAGTCAAAGGTGCCAGGGATCTGACTTTCCTATCAAATATCTGTCATTTAGGGTGGAAATCTTGAGAAGGACCTGCCTTTTAAGATTAAGCCAGATGCCACGCGTTCCTCGTGTTCTTTTCTGATTATATTGGCCGTGCTGCCCGGCGAGTCTCTGGTAAATGGCCAGTGTGTGTCCCGTGGGTTCAATGCACTCCATGCGTGTTCATAAATTCTGTAATTTCTTGCAGGAACGATTGGGAAAGATTCTGTCAGACAGAATCAGTCTGAAATAACGGTTGAGGAAGGATAGACCACAATTATGAATTGTAGTTGTTCGATAGTGAACGTGGATCTGTTTTGGTAGATTCAGCCTCGAGACGTATCTCCAAAATATTTCTTGAAGGTATGCAGCTCCTAAAAGATAGAACGGTGTCCAGAATGACCAATCTTTCCAGCAAGCTGTAGAAAGGCCGCAATGCTACTTATTTAAATATCTACAGGGCCCTCGTATCGGACTCCGCCGTGCATCCCTGACCCAAGCAGCCAATGCAGTTGTAGGGAAACGGCGGATCCGGACAAAAATCTGCCCTGGGTGTCGCAATGGTCCATCAGTAGAGGCAGACTTCTGCCGAGAAATTTGTGAGAGACGGAGAAAGAGATAGAGTGAGAGGGGGAGTGAGCACATACTCTCCTACACACAGGCGCGCGCGTGCACCCACTCACTCACACACACACACACACACACACACACACACACACACACACACACACACACACACACACACACACGTACACGCACACACACACAGAAAGGAGAGAGGGAGAGCGGGAGAGGACAGAGATCGAGAAGCAGGCAGAGGAATTGAACTGCCACTAGGTGCCCCACCAGGATTTATTCATCTGCGTTGGAACACATAGAATTGGTCTAAAAGCGCATTGATGATAAAGTTTAAAACAGAGACTGCTTGTAATTTTCGGATCAGGTACTCTAACCAGCGGGGACCAGGTGTTCTGTGCCAGTAATTGAGATGAGAGTGCCTGGTGGAACATATGCAATTTTGCCGATGATACAAAGCTGTGTAAGTATGTTAGAAATCAGGAGGGAGATCTGGTTGTAATATGTGAACATATAGTTAGCCAGCCAGGAAGCACTAGTGTCCTGCATAGAAAATAATCTATCCACAGCAATCGCGTTTTGTAGCGTCTTACTCTATTCAGGTCCACTCACCATGTGAATATTACAAGAGCGATTGATCAGCGAATAAGTCTCTCTCTCTCTCCCTGACTCTCCATTTATGAGTCCCTCTCTCCATCTCTCCCACTCACACACATTTCCTGCCTCTGTCACACATTTTCTTTCGTCCCTCATCTCTGTCTTTCCATTCAGTCTCCAAATATACATCACCTCAGTTTTGGACCAATCAAGGTTTGCCGTAATCACTTGCTTTTATCGTCCAAATGCACCAATCAATGTCACTGATCAACAACGTTACCGCTGCTTATCCTTCCAAAGATGCAATCTAACAAATAGAAATTTGCAACAGTATCGCTATTTAATTTCTTCCATATCTTCTGTAGTTTGGCAGGTTGCATATCTTTTGTTTACACACACTCCCTCTCTCTGTCTCACTGTCTCTCTGTGCTTTTGTATCTCTCTCTCTCTCACACACCGACTTACCCTCACACCATTTTTCGCATTCTTTCATTCCTTCTCCCTGTTTACAATTGAATCCTGTTTCCAGATATGCCAAATCAGTTCATATCTCCGCATAGCGCGTTTTGAAAGGGGAGCGAACAACAGAACAGTTTTGCATTCATTCCTTGTTGCAGGTCGACGGGGATACGGAGATAGTTACTGGCTCAGAGACAAATATCACCATCAAACGCTCTTCACCAGGCAGCCACTGCGCGCTTTGAAATCTAAATCGACCCTGTGCTCTGAGATCCTTGCTTTTGTGCTACCCCCGGCCTCAGTTAATTGTTCCATTAACAATGACCAGGAGTGATTCTTCACCAACTCGGTCTATGCACGCGGAACTGTTCAGTGAAGAGACAGCGACTGTGCCCAGCTAAGGAAGAAGGCGTGTAGGCGGGGTGTGGAGGGCGGAGCTGCTCAGAAGAGGGATTCCTATTCGCTGACCACCCTCGACACAGCACGACCCGCCAAACAGTGGAAGAATGAGCACCCTGAAACATCCCGGCAGTTGGTTCAGGAGGAAGTAACTCAACTCGGCCATTATAGAGAACATGCTGATCATCGTCATCTGGATGGTGCGGGGAACATGGTTGACAGGTAATTACGGAGAAGACAGTTCACCAACTTTTTCAAACGGGGTTTCGACCTGAAGTGTAACCAGCCGCCGGAATAATATTGTACGAATTGAAATTAGTTTTCAGATCCCAGTCATGGAGATTCTGTCACGCAGACCAGGGCGCCAGCAGTGAAAACAGAAAGAGAGACGTTGACTTTCAGCTGCAACTATGATACTGCAAAGAGCTGCTACAATTTGTTTTGGTACCGGCAAAGTTCATACTCAGGACTTCAGTTCATCCTGTGGAAATATTCAGAAGGAAATGAAGAGAAAGCAGATTTTGCCCAAGCTCGCTTCTCTGCGGATCTCAAGAAGGCAGGGAAATTCACCAGTTTGACCATCTCAGCGATGCAACTGAGCGACACTGCAGTGTATTACTGCGTCCTTTGGCCGCACAGTGATGAAAACCAGTGAAAACCTCGTACAAAAACTCATGCTTCTGTGTAGATCTCGACTTTCCACACTGAAGCTGGGTAAATCTGCACCCTGCGCGCTTTTTGTGGTTTCTCGCCACCCGAAGAACTCGTTCCATTTCTTTCAGTTTCCCTCGTCCTCGGTCTGTGCAGCTTCCGCCGTGGCTTTACTGTCACTTGCTGGAACTTGACTTTACAATGTCTGTCATTAGATTCATAACCTCTGCTCTCTCCTGTTGTTTTATTTTTCTGCAATACATGACTGTTTACATCAGCTTGGTGCCGTGTTCCCCCCACCCCCCAACGCTCAACCCCTGCAGTTACTGATCTATCGCCAATACAGTTCACAGGTATCGATCAACGGAAAAGCGGCTGACTCGGAAGGAGTCGACAGACGTATCCTCAGATCCTGCGCAGACAAGCTGGCAGGATTATTCGCTGTCATCTTTAACCTCTCCCTACTCAAATCTGAGCTTCCCCATTGCTTGAAGGGGAACCCTCTCATCCAAACCCTAAAGAAAAACTACGTAACATGACGTAACGACGACCGCCCGGCGGCTCTGACATCCATCATCATAAGTGATTCAAGAAGCTGGTCATGGCACACATCAACTCCAGCCTCCCAGACGACCGCGAGCCACTGCAATTCGCTATCGAACGAAGCTGGTGCACGGCCCATGCCATCTGCCTGGACCGACACTCATCTCTAGAATATCTGAATAACAAAGACTACAGCTCCGTCGTCAACGTCATATTTCCAAAGAAACTGATGTCCAAACTCCTGGACCTAGGACTCTTCACCCGCTTCTACAGATATATATTCCTCAGTTCAGGAAGTGTAATAGAGACACACCAGGAACTTATATCCCTGTGCGCCTTACAACAGTGGTCGGGAAATAATTGAACAAAGGTCTTTGGGAATGGATCTCTTCTCATCTGGAAAAATCGTGGACATATTAGGGATAGTCAGCGTGGCGTTGTGCAGGACTGTTGTTCTTTCAAACGATTAAGTTTTTGAGGAGGTGATGGAGAAAATTGATGAGGCTAAGGAAGTGCATGTTGTCTATCTGCATGTTCGTAGAGTTTCCGGCCAAGTTCCGCATGGCGGGCTGATCCAGAAAATTAACACCCGTTGGGTCTATGGAGACTTGGGAGATTGCGTTCCAAGATGGTCACACGGGATGACGGATAGGAGATATTAAACTGAAGTCAGAAGCGCTCATCATTGTGTGTCGTACTAAGGGGTGAAAATCCTGGTACAAGATTGGCTGGTGTTACAATGCTCGGAATAGCTGAATACACTCTCTTTCTCTCTCTATGTCTCTCTCTCTCTGTCTGTCTCTCTGTTTCTCTGTCTCTCCCTCTCTCTCTCTTGCATTCTCTGTACCGCTCTCAATCTATCCATATGACCATTTGTCTCCACCTTTATTCTCGAACTGAGTCTTCAGGCCATTAAACTGACGCATTCTCCATCCGCTCCGTTCTCTGCATGATATGCTTCATCTTTCTTTTCTGAATTTAAAAGCAAAGACATTCTGACTGAGGAAGTGAAGGGTTAAGAATTGCAACCATACCTATAACTGGCAAACAATATATATATATTTGCATTTATATTTCTTTAGCAAGGACTAGCAAGCTGATGACCCACTAGTTAGGTTGGAATGTTAAGTATGTTAACTGCCTTTGTTTCGGGTAGCGAACCATTCCGATATGTTAGACGGTGGCGATACTGAGTGTAATTAACATCGAGGTAAAGACTTTGTCTGAACAATGAAGGGTGATACCTGCCTTTGAAAGCTTTGACTATAACTCAATTATATTAAGACAAAAGGTGTGATAGCTGTCTCGAGATCTCTATAGCTTGACCGAAACTCGCGGCGACGTTTGCATGGGATGTGCGTGACAATTCCTGTATAAATGTCTGTCTGCCCTTTGTTAGGGGAGAACTCGGGAAGCGACTCTTAGTGAGTGCTGAAGAGAATTCTCCTAGCGGTTCACTGCTAATAAAGGTATTTGTTCGAATCGACCTCGTGGCACTGTGTTATTTACAGAGGACGCATAGGGAAATTGATTTCGGGACGACATGACGATCTCTTCAAAGGGAAATAATGCTTCTGAACATGTGCCTCCGTTTCGAAAACTCTGTGTTGTTGTCCCGTTTTCCAGAGTGAAAGCGCTTCCCATCGAGGGCAGCCTGCAACTCTCGGAGTGACATTTTCCTGCCACTGTGGATCTTTTGGCACAGAGACAAACGGCAGAGCCACGGGGGACCCTCTTGCTGTGTTTCGGCAAAGTAGTTGAGAAAACTTTCGTGCATTGTAAAGACGCACGTACTGTTCCTGAGCCAAGTATCTGCCTCGTACATCTCGAATGTTCCCTTCTTTACCAAATCATCAAAAAAAAAATTCGAGCTCCTCAACGATTAACCGCAGTTCAGTAATTTGTTCCATCCTCCTTTAAGGGCAAGTTCGTAAGTTCCTAGGTCACTGAAACTTTGTAACAGAAAGCTTACAAGAGTGCGGGCATAAAGTCCATTCGTTCCCGCAATAAAACATAGAATATATTTCCCGTGTTCGACTGCATTGATAACAAGAGACTCACTGTGGCGATTGCACTAGGATCTTACAAGGAAGCACGGTAAATATAATTCGTAAGGGACATGAAGAACACTTGGCAATGGGATTGATGTTGATTTACATAATATACATTATTTTAAAGAGATTAACAGCAACATTGGACAGTAAAATCTGATAAACAGCACCCGTCACCTGATGGAAGATGGGCTGTGTTGGTTCTCTGCTGGAGGACTAGCTGTTTAGTCAGAACTGAGCCGATTACGGCATCACTTAGAAAGACCAGTTCGTCTCTATGCATGTTGCACGATATCTGTCATCTAGGACTTTCCTCAGCTTATTTATGTGCGCCCGCGCGTGTGTGGGTGTGGGTGTATTCCTGTTATAGTGTGCGAGTGCATGTATGTCCACTCTCTTTCTCTCTCAGTCTATCACTTTCTGCGGATCTCTCAAGGTTTCGTGTGTGTGTATTGGGTTGTGTGTGAGTTTGAGAGACAGACAGACAGATAGACAGACTTTGTGCTGCCTCACTCTGTCTTTCTCCATCTCTCTCAGGTTACCGGCTAAGGACGTCCTATACTGACGGACCTTTTCAACATCCAGGGCAGGCTTTCAGTGTGGGCTGCATGACGCACAGATACACGGAGTCGTCGGAGACGAAGATTCTGAATTGAACACACTTGCGATCCTTCTGCAACTCAGCAGGAAACTTGTCCGAACTGTCTGGAGACCACGCTATCTTCTCTGAGCTATATATCTTCAGCAGATATTTTGGAGATTCCCTCCGATAATGAATGAACCCAAAGAGAAATGAATTCTATTTCGCTTAAGTGTGATGGTCTGTCCTTCCTCAACCGTTAATTCAGCCGGAAACTGGCTGATCGCACCTTTCCCAATAGTTGCTGCAACAAATGATGGAATTAATGAGCAACTTGGATTAAACCCAGATAAACAGACCCGTCGTTTTCGCAAATACTCGCCGGCCATTACGCCCAATATAATCAGTAAAGATCAGAGGGAACACTTGGTTTCTGTCAGATTTCTTTCAAAATGTCCATAGCACTTGACTGATATTTGCAAATGAGATAAGATCCACGGCGCCCTTCATATTGTGCAATACTGGCGGCGTTGCCCTACTAAAGTATTGGCTGGGAAATCGGAGCCAAACCTATCTGGGAAATAATCTCAAAGGAGCTGGTTCACTTTCAATCCCTGTTTCTTTCTCAATCTCTGTATATTCCGCCCTCTTTAATCTCTCTGTCTCTCATTCTCTCTCTCCTTTCCTTTCTCTCTCTCTCCCTTTGTCTCCCTCTCCTACACATTCTCCATACCTACCAACCTACCTACCTACTTACATACATACCTACATATCTACCTATCTATTGATCGATCGATCGATCTATCTATCTGAACATCTTTCTTTCTTTCTTTCTCGCTCTCTCTTTCCTTTTACCATGTCCCATTTTCTCTCTGCCTCTCACCAATCAGAATGGACTATGGTTAAATTCCTATCTCTCTCTGTTCTTCCTTCTCTCTCTCTCTCTCTCTCTCTCTCTCTCTCTCTCTCTCTCTCTCTCTCACTCACTCAGATGACGCCCTTCAGCAAGCTTTATTAAAAAGCATAGGGTGTAGCGGCTGCTACCGCGATGTGAAAACATGACTCTAGTCGAAGGGTTTCAGAACAAGAACTGGTTTACTTTCCCGCCTTGCGCGGGCCTTTTAAGAGACACTGTTCCCGCTCACTTTAAACGGTAATGACGTACACGTTACATCATCAAACCTTACCTGCACGCGGGTTCTCCCTGTCGCTCGGGGAAGACGGAAGGCCCGACGCTACCTTGGGCCTCGCCGCTCCGACTACGCGCGACCCGACCGCCGATCCGGTTCGCTTGCTAGGTCGGTGAGTCGCTAAAAGGGCAGGTTTTTTCTCATATCTACCATCTCAGATAGGAGCAGGAGAAGGCCATCCGGTCCGTAGAACCTGCTCCACCATTCAATAAGATTGGCTGATCTGGCTGTGGTGTCAGATCCACCTACCTGCCTTTTCACCATAACACTTCATTCCTTTTTATCTCCCGACAGCAGTGTGACACAGAGGTATACGGTGATGTCCGACACCCTCTTTCTGGTCCACTTAAAAATCAACAGGGTCCGGTAATTCTTGAGACGGAACGACCTTTTCCCAGTTGTATATTTGCAAAACTATTTCGGAGCTTGTTCAAGATGTACCAAGTAAAAATTTACATTCGCCTTCGAGAAAATACGGTTCATCGCCTGCGTGACAGAATCTCCATGACTCGGATCTGAAAACTATTTTCAAATCGGAAAAGATTAGATCGGCGGGCTTTCACAAGTCCGGCTGAACCCCGTTCGAGGAAGCAGGTGAATAGTCTACTGCGCAATTACCAGAAGCGGGTGCAGAGTCTTAGGTCCAGGAGTTCGGAGATGAGTTTCTTTGGAAATATAGCGTTGAAGGCGGAGCTGCAGTCCTTGTTAGTCAAGTGTTTCAGGGATGAGTGTAAGGGCAAAGAGATGGCTTCCGCGTTGACCTGGTATGGCGATGGGCGAACAGCAGTAGGCCGAGGTCGTCTAGGAGGCTGGAGTTGATGTGTGCCATGACCAGCTTCTTGAATCACTTATGATGATGGATCTCAGAGCCACCGGGCGGTCGTCGTTAAGGCACTTTACGTTGTTTTTCTTTAGGATTTGGATGAGAGAGGTCCCCTTGAAGCCACGTGGAAGCTCAGAATGGAGGAGGGAGAAGTTAAAGATGACTGCAAATAATCCCGCCAGCTTGTCCACACAGGTTCTGGGGACACGGCTGGCGACTCCTTCCGAGTCAGCCACTTTCCCGTGGATCGATATCTATAAACTGTTTTGGCAACAGATCAGTAACTGCAGGGGTTTGGTGCAGGGCGCCCAGCTGATTTAAACATTCATGTATTCCAGAAAAACGAAAACAGGAGAGAGCAGAGGTTACGAATCCAAAGACAGACATTGGAAAGACAAGTTCCATCGAGTGACAGCAAAGCCATAGCGGAAGCTGCACAGACCGAGGGCGAGGGAAACTGACAAGAATTGGGACGAGTCCTCCGGGTGGCGAGAAACCACCAACAGCACGCAAGGTGCAGATGTATCCAGCTGCAGCAGGGAAAGTCGAAATCTACATAGAAGCTGGAGTTTTTGTACAAGGTTCTAACTGGTGGGGAAAGTCGAAATCTAGATAGAAGCTGGAGTTTTTGTACAAGGTTCTAACTGGTTTGCATCACTGTGTGGCCGTAGGGCGCAGTAATAAACTGCAGTGTCGCTCAGTTGCATCGCTGAGATGGTCAAGCTGGTGAATTTTCCTGCCTTCTTGAGATCCGCAGATAAGCGAGCTTTGCCAAAGTCTGCTTTATATTCATTTCCTTCTGTATATTCCCACAGGATGAACTGAAGTCCTGAGTCTGAACGTTGCCGGTACCAATGTAAGTAGCAGTGGGACTCTGCAGTATCATAGGTGCAGCTGAAAGTTACCGTCTCTCCTTCTGTTTTCGCTGTTGGGGACATCGTCTGAGTGACAGAATCTCCATGACTAAGATCTGAAAAATAATTTCGATTGGTAAAATATTATGTTCACACTTCAGGTCGATACCCCATTCAAAAATGTAGATTAGTTGCCTTCTGCATAGTTACCTGTCAACCATGCTCCGCAACCACACAGATGACTATGATCCGCATTTTCTCTGTAATGGACGAGTTGGGTTACTTCCTCCTGAACCAACTGCCGTTAGGCTTCAGGATGTTCGCGCTTCCCCTGTTTGTCGAGTGGTGTGTGGCGAGCGTGATCGGCGAATGAGAATCCCTCTTCTGAGCAGCTCCGCCCTCCACATCCCTCCGGCACGCCTCTTTCCCCATCTGGGCCACAGTCACGATCTATTCTGTTAACAGTTCCTCGTGCACAGATCAAGTTGGGGAAGAATCAGTCCTAGTCATTTTTAATGGAACAATTAACTGAGGCCGCGGATTTCACAAAAGCAAGGATCGAAGAGCACAGAGTCGTTGTCTTTTTCAAAGAGCACACTGGCTGTCGTGTGAAGTGTGCTTGATGATGTTATTTATCTCTTATCCAGAACTATCCCCGCACTCCTGTCCATCTGGAGCAAGGAATGAATGCATAACTGTTCTGTTGCTCGCTCCCCTTTCGAAATGTGCTATGCGGAGATTTAAACTGATTCGGCATATCTAGAAACAGGATTCAATTGTAAACAGTGAGGGGGGATGACAGAATGAGAACCATGGCGTGAAGGGATGTCGCTGTGTGTGTGTGTGTGTGTGTGTTTGGGAGAGAGGGAGAGAGAGAGAGAGAGAGACAGAAACAGTGACACAGAGAGACAGGGAGACAGAGAGAGGGAGTGTGCATAACGGGAAGGTATGTAATCTGCTGAAACTACAGAAAATTTGGAAGAAAATAAATTGCGATACTGTTGCAAATCTCTCTTCGTTAGACTGCATCCTTGGATGGAGAAGCAGCGGTAACGTTATTCATTAGTGACATTGATTTGTGAATTTGGAAGATGAAAGCAAGTGAACACGGCAAACTTCCAATGGTCCAAAACTGAGATGATGCATATTTGGAGACTGAATGGAAAGACAGAGCCGGGCGACGAAGGAAAGTACGTGACAGAGGCAGGAAACGTTCGTGAGTGGGAGAGATGGAGAGGGAGACATAAATGGAGAATCAGGGAGAGAGAGACTTATTGGCTGTTAAATCGCTCTTGTAATATTCACATGGTGGAGTGGAGCTGAATAGCGTAAGACGCCACAAAACGCGATTGATGTGGATGGATTATTTTCTATGCAGGACACTGGTGCTTCCTGCCTGGTTAACTATAGGTTCATCTATTACAGCCAGATCTCCCTTCTGACTTCCAACATACTTACACAGCTTTGTATCATCGGCAAAATTGCGTATGTTCCACCAACCACTCTCATTTCAACTACTGACACTGGAGAACATCTGGTCCCCGCTGGTTAAAGTGCCTGAACCGAAAGTTACAACCAATCTCTGTTTTATACTTTATCATCAATGCTTTATTCAGACCAATTCTATGTGCTCCAACGCTGACGAATAAACCCTGGTGTGGCACCTCGTGGCAGTTCAATCCCTCTGCCTGCTTCTCGATCTCTGTCCTCTCCCGCTCTCCCTCTCTCCTTTCTGTGTGTGTGTGTGTGTGTGTGTGTGTGTGTGTGTGTGTGTGTGTGTGTGTGTGAGTGGGTGCACGGGCGCGCCTCTGTGTAGGTGAGTATGTGTTCACTCCCCCTCTTAATCCCTTTCTCCGTCTCTCTCAAATATCTCGGCAGAGGTCTCCCTCTACTGACGGATCTTTGCGACACCCAGGGCAGATTTTTGTCCTGGTCCGCCATCTCCCGACAACTGTGTGGGCTGCGTAGCTCAAAGATACACGGCGGAGTACGAGACGAGGGCACTGGAGATATTGAAATAAATACCTTTTCAGTATTTCTGCAGCTCATTGGAAAACTTGTAGGGACATTCTGGACACTGTTCTAACTTTTATGAGCTATATACCTTCACGACATATTTTGGAGATTCACCTGGAGGCTGAGTACACCAAAACAGATCCGCATTCGCTATCGAATAACTACAATTAGCTCATATTTTATATATATATATATATATATGAGCTAATTGTAGTTATTCGATAGTATATATAAGATATAATAGCTAATATATAATTACATACATTACATACATCAACTCCAGTTTCCGAGGCAACCTTGACGCCCTGCATTTCACCTATCACCGAAACAGGTACACGGTGGGCGTCATCTCCCTGGTCTTATACTCATCTCTGGAATATCTAGATAACAGACATCTAGGGCAGAATTCAAGTTAATGGCTGTAGGTCCGCCTTCAACAGCATCATTCCAAACACACATATCCAAAAAATCCTCTGTAACTGGATCCTTGACTTCCTGACGAACAGACCGCAATCCTTAAGGGCAGGCAACAGCACCTGCTCTGCGCTTAAACTTAACACAGTTGCCTCGCTAGGCGGCATCATCCGCGTCTTACTTAACACCCTATACACTTACGACTGTGTGGCCAAATTCTGCTGTCCCCCCCCATTGACAAATTTGCAGATGACACCACCATCGTGGGCCGCATCTCAAACAAAGACGGTACAACTAAGAAATGGACAGGCTAGTAGCATGGTGTCAAGTCAACTCCCTGAATATCAGCAAAATGACGGAGCTGGTCATTGACTTCAGGAAGAGGGGTGGAGTACGCTGATTGCAGCTCGTTGCATCAGCTAGTTGGCAGATTCAAGTTTCGAGGTATATGTTACACCGACAACTTGACGACCAACAGTTGAGAACTTCAGTTCCAACGTGTAAACATCGCCAACATTTTGTTCCCGTGCCCACTTTAAAAAATATAGCACACCAGCGCCTCTACCTCCTCAGAATGCTCAGGATATTCAGCATATTGAGCAGTCCCCGCTAACTCTTACCGATTATTACAGGTGCGCCATGGAGAACATCCTGTACAGATGTATCACAACTTGATGTGGCAACTGCTCTGCACAAGGCATCAAGAATTCCCGAGAGTTGTGAAAGCAGCCTCCTCCATCACGCACATAATTCACTGCCCCCTCCCCCACTGACTCCGTATTCACTTCTCGCTGCCTCTTGGACAGCACAGAATATAATCAAGGACAGCTCGAACCACAGTGGTTCTCTTTTCTCCCCGTCCCGTCGGCAGAAGTTACAAAGGACTGAAAGCCATGCTCAAGGGCGGCCTCTATCCCGTGGTAATTAGGCTCTTGAACGGGCCTCTAAAACGCTAAAAGATTAACACTTTATTTCTCAATTTACCTTGTTGTTACCCTCTCAATTTACTTGTCTACATGTACTGCACTTTCTCTGTAACTGTAACACAAGATCTGCATTCTACTTTCCGTTTTTCCTACACCAATATACTTATATATAGAATGATCTGTCTGGACAGCATGCAAACATTGATTAAATTAATTAAACGGAGTTTACGCACCATTTTCCAATCAGAGGGTCCAACTAGCGGGGCCCAGGTATTCATACATCAATAATTGGGATGAGAGTGACTGCTGAAATATGTCTAATTTTGCCGATGATATAAAGATGTGTAAGAATGACTGTGATCAACAGGGAGATTTCGCTGCAATAAGCGAAATTTTCTGTGTCTACACATATATCCCAAGTGTACTCCTTGGAAAATAAGATCCACATTAATTTTTGGGCGTCTTTCTTCCTTTACGTCATCTTGTGGATATTTACGAGAGCCATTTATAAGCAAAAAGCATTTATCTCTCTCACTCTACACCTCTCTCTCTCTCACTCTCTGTCCCTAGTTTTCTGTCCCTCCTTCGTTCTCTCACTCACAAACATACCATGCCTCTGTGTCATACACTCGCTTCCGTCCTTCTCCATCCCTCCCGTACCACTCGCATTCTCCATTTTTATTTACGTCGTCTTAGTTTTGCCCCAATCAGGGTCTGCGGTGTTCTCTTGTGTTTTTCGCCCAAATGCGTGAATCATGGAAGTACAACGTTCAGATTCTGTCACACCGACAAAGTGTTTTCAGCTGTGTTGTCATTTATGTTCTTCTGGATCCTGCATTTGCTGCGGATTGCATACTATTCCCTTACATTCTCTCTCTTTCTCTGAAACAGACACTTACACACACACACACACACACACACACACACACACACACTCAACACACACACACCCACAGGGCGCCTGCCTCCCCCCCTCCATGTTTCTCATTCTTTCTCACTGTTCCCAATCAAATCCTCACTCTGCATATGCAGATCTGCCTCATGACATGTTCAGCGCGTTTCGAATTGGGAATAAGCGACAGAACAATTTTGAATCTCATCCTTCGCTGCAGTTCGACTGGGATGCGGGGATAGTTACCGGTTCAGAGACAGATTTAACCAGCAAGCACATTTCATCGGATAATCATGGTGCTCTCCGAAGACTAAACTGATCCTGTGCCCATCGGATTTTGCTGTTGCGATGTCTTCGGCGTAAGTAAATAGTGCCGAGCTGTCCCCGTTACATTGATGAGGGGTGCTTCTTTCCCCACCCAGTCTCTGCAAGTTGAACCGTTCTCCTAAAAGTATATCGACTGTGTCCATTATGGCGAAATAGGCGGGTAGGCGTGGTGTAGAGGGTGGAGCTGATGGGGAGAGCTGCTGCTCCCATTGGCACGACATTCACTCCCCGCTTACATCTCCACGCCACCAACCGCACAAACAATAGAAGCGGGAACATCTAGGAGGGTGACAGCAGTTGGTTGTGAGGGAAACAAACCAGCCCATCCTTCATAGACAAAATGGGAATACTCATCATCTGGATTATGTGCGGAGCATGGCTGACAGGTAATTGCGCGTCAGACATTTCTACTTCCTCCAACTGTGTTTCAACCTGAATTGTGAACGACTTCGGTCGAATCATTTACTATTTGAAATATTTTTCAGATTCTACTCATGGAGATTCTGTCACTCAGTCGAGGTCCCCGGCAGTGAAGACAAAAGGAGAGGCGGTGACATTCAGCTGCACCTATGATACTGCAGACTTATATTACCGTTTATGTTGGTATCGACAATGTTCAGATTCAGGAATTCAGTTCATACTGAGCAAACATTCAGAAGGAAATGAAGTTAAAGCAGATTTTGCCCAGGCTCGTTTTTCTGTCGATCTCCAGAACGCAGAAAAATCCACCAGTTTGACCATCACACCCTTGCAACTGAGCGACTCTGCAGTTTATTACTGCGCCCTTGAACCGCACAGTGATGTAAACCAGTTAATGCCCGGTACAAAAACTCCTGTATTTGTGTCGATGTCTACTTTGTCCGCTGTAGCTGGATACATCTGCACCCTGCGTGCTGTTTGTGGTTTCCCGCCACCCTGAGAAATCGTCCCAAATTCTTTCAGTTTCCCTCACCCTCGGTTTGTGCCTCTTCCGCTGTGGCTTTACTGTCACTCACTTTCCAATGACTGTCTTTCGATTCACAACCTCTTCTATCTCCTGTATTTATTTTTATGGAATATCTGAATGTTTACATCAGTTTGGCGCCGTGGTCCCTATCGCGGTCGCGAAGCTGATTCCAACGGCGACCAGTCCCGATAGAGTTCCCTACAGTGTCCTCAGGACCTGTGCGGACCAGCAGGCGGGATTATTCGCAGACGTCTTTGACATCCCCCTTCTCCATTCCGAGGTTCCCACCTGCGTTAAGAAGACAAGTATCATCAAGGAAAACAAGGTCAGGTGTCATAACGACGAGAGCTAGGTGACTCTGGCAGCCAGCGTCATGAAGTGATTCGTGAAGCTGGTCATGTCACACATCAACTCCAGCCTGCCAGATAACCGAGACCCACTGCATTTCGCTCCCTCCGAAACTGCTCGACCGCGGATGCCTTCACCCTAGCCCTACACTCATCTCTGGGATATCTGGATAAAACAGGAACCTCCGTCAGACTCCGAATATTAACTATAACTCTGCATTCAGCAGCATATTTCGAAACAAACTCGTCCTCAAATTCCTGGACCCAGGTGTCTGCAACTCTCCCCACCCCTCTGCAACCGGCTCCCTGACGTCCTGACCAACAGACCACAATCATTAAGGATGGGCGACAACACATCCTCCACGATCATGCTCAGCACCGGTGGCCCACAAGGCTTCGTTGTCAGAACTTTGTTATTCCTCCTGTATACTCTCGACTGTGTGGCCGAATACTGTTTTAATTCCATTTTCAAGTTTGCAGATGACACCACAGTAGTGCGCCGGATCTCAAACAACGACGAGACGAAGGATAAAAGGAGTCTAGTTGCATCGTGTCAATACAACAACCTCTCCCTCAGTGTCAGAGAAACGGAAGGATCTCGTCAGCAGATATACGCCAAAGTCTATTGCAATGGAGCTGGCGTGGAGATGGTGGAGAACTTCGAGTTCCTTGGTGTAAATATCGCTCCCATTTTACCTGGTCCAGCCAGATTGACGCTTTGTCCAATTTAACACACCAGTCCCTCTACTTCCCCAGAGGGCTAAGTGAATTCGCCATGTCACCGATGACCTTCACCAACTTGTACAGATGCACCAGAGAAATCATCCCATCCGGATGCATTACAGCTTAGGATGACATCTACAGAGAATTGTGGATGCAGCCCAGTACATCACGAAAACCCTTCTATTGGCTCCGTCTACACTTCCCGTTCCCATGGGAAAGCAGCCAACATATTCAAGGACTACCGCAATCCCGTTAATTCTCTCTTCTTCTCCCTCCACCCCGCCATCGGACAGAAGGTACTGCAGCTTGAGAACACGTACCGATAGGCCGAAGCACAGCTTCCATGCCGCTGTTTTGAGACTCTTGAACAGACCTCTTGTACTCTAAAAGACGAACTCTTGATACCTTTTCGTGGCCTCAGCATTTTATGTGTCTATCTGCACTGCACTTTCTCTGTTACTGCAATACTGTGTTCTGCATTCAGTTTTTATTTCTTGTTACGACCTCGATGGACTTATGATTGGAATGATCTGTCTGGATAGAACGCAAAAAAAAAACGTTCCATTGTATCTCTCTACATGTAACACCAATCAACCAATTACACGCAGAGTGATGCAAGTGGAGATCCCGATCTTGTGCATCTCAGAGTTGCTGCATTTGTTTACCATTTTCATGATATGTTTGGTTTCCTTTCCCTGCAATGGGAACAAGTTGGTATTTTTCATATTGATCTCTATTTTCATTTTCCTGACATAACAACATCCCAGCATAGCCTCCTTGTCTCTTTCACAACTTAGTTTTCCATCTGATACCCACACACCTGTATACATTCCCTTCATATTAATTGCGCTGTCTTGCAATTTACTTTCCCCACAATTTTGCGTCGTCGGCGCATTTCGCACTCGACCTTTCAAGTATCCAACGGAGCTAGTGTGAAAAGGTAGCCCAGCATTAATCGCTGCAACACTGTAGTTGTTACAGTGAGAGACAGCCGGGAGGCACAGCATTTCGGGATGGAATGAAGAAGGAGAGGTAAAGAAAGAGAAACGGAGACAAGCAGGAGGGACGGAGACAGAGAGAGAGGGAGTAAGAGAGAGAGAGAAAGAACCGCACTGTGATGAGAACACACAAAAATGGAGAAGGAGAGGGTAAAGTGTGAGGGAACGCAAACATACACTCAGGCACACACAAGCACAAGCATAGAGGGAGAATGAGAGAGAGAGAATGAGAGAATGAGCGAAAGAGAAATGGAATTTCTAGCCATAGCTAATACAGTTCTATACTCCAACAGGTCAAGCCTTCAAACGTACGTAAGTCGGTTCTGTAGGAGGAAAGGTCGCTGGAAACCAATGCAGTGATACGTTTTCCTAACTTGAATTTAAGAGAGAGAGAGAGAGAGAGAGAGAGAGAGAGAGAGAGAGAGAGAGAGAGAGAGAGAGAAAGAGAGAGAGAGAGAGAGAGAGAGAGAGAAAGAGAGAGAGAGAGAGAGAGAGAGAGAGTGAATGAGAAAGACAGTATGGCACAGGTCGTGGAATAACTGAACAGAGTGGAGACCACATCACATTCTGATTGGTGCCTTGCAGCTTCATTTTTGAACTAAAAGCTGATATGCATGTGTGAACACTTTTCTCCCTCTCTCGCACTGCCTCTATCTCTCTTTCTCACACACATATAGACTCTGTGCGTGTGTGTGTGTGTGTGTGTGTGTGAGAGAGAGAGAGAGAGAGACTCTGAGAGTCATTGTTGACACAGATCTATGCTCAGATAAGTCGAACACACAAGCACCAGCACCAGGAATACGCGGCTCGAAACTCTCAATTAACGGTGCTAACAATTCTCAAGGAGTTCTCCCATCAATGCTGTACACAAGCGCAACATGATTTCCTGACGTCTACATTGAGTTCTTACCACTACAATAAAACACTCTTATTGATGATTTTGTTATTTTCGCTCATTCCCAAATACTTAGTACTGCATACTGACGCGTTTGGACAGCAGATCCCGTTGCATCTCAGAGTTGTTGTAACCTTTCCCCTACTTTTGAAACAAGGTCACAGTTTGCACATTATTCTCCATTTACACACACGTTAACCTTGGTACATACCACTGGGGTTCTTTTCGTATTTGCACAATCTACTTTTCCACCTTGCAGCTAAAAACGTGCATCTACTCGGTTCCAATTCATTGCACCTTCTTGCAACTTACTTTCCCCACAATTTTTAGTATCATCATCACACTTAGCAAACAGACCTTCAAAGATTTCACCGAAGCCATTCATATGAATTGTGAAAAGTTCGCCCAACACACACAACGAGAGGCACAGTGAGAAACAGAGAGAAGGGTGGCCGGGATTCGATTAGAGGAAGGAGGATAGAGAAAGAAATAGACAAGGAAACAAGAAAGAGGGAGAAAGAGAGGTGGATAGATGATTAGAAAGGGAGTGTAGAAGCAGGAGAGAGAGAAGGACAGAGAGGTGCACACTGACCGATGTTCCCATAGGTCGAGCCCACAAATGGCAGCCCATCCTGCAGAGGGAACGAAACTACAACACACTCTGATTGGTGCCCAGTGGGCTCAACTCCAATTTAGCAGGCAATACTCTGCCAGGGAAACGCCGCCAGTCTCTCACAAAGTGAAAGGTGCCGCGAATCTGTTTCCCCTTCAACATCATCATATCGAGTTCAAATCATGTTCTTGAAGACAATCTGCTTCTTAACATGAAGCCAGATGACACTGTTCCCGCGTTCCTTACTGAATATATTGGCCGTGCTGCCCAGTGAGTCTCTGCTAAGAATTCCAGATTGATTCCCGTTGGTATAATGCACTCCCAAGGTGTTCGTATATTCTATGTTTTGTTGCGGTAACGAGTGCCAAAGATTCGTCAGACGAGATGCGGCTGAATTAACGGTTGAGGAAGGACATACGATAATAGTCAATTGCACTTATTCGATAGCGAATTCATCAATTGTTGGTAAATTCTGCATCGTAAGTATCTCCAAAATGTTTTCTGAAGTTCAGAAAAAGACAGGGCGGCTTCCAGAATGTCTGGACAGGTTTTTGGTTGTGCTTCAAAAGCATTGTAATTGTGTTTCTTCAAATATCTCCAGGGACCTTGTGTTGGACACCGCCCTGTATCTCTGTGTCATCGGCCCCACACTGTTGGAGGGAGATGGCGGATCGGAACAAAAGCCGGTCTTAGTTGTTGCAAAGTTTCATCAGTAGAGGGCGTTCTTAGCTGGAAAACGTGCGAGAAACCAGGAGGGGGAGAGAATGAGAGTGAGGGAACATATTTCTTCTCTCTCTCTCTCTCTCACTCTCTCACACACACACGCACACAAAACACAAACACACACACACAGACACACAGAAAGAAAAGAGAGAGAGAAGAAAGAGATCGAGAAGCAGACAGAGAGAAGAAATGCTCTTTCTGATAGGCGCCCAAATCGGCTCGCTTCTGATGAAACAACCAATACCCTAGCCCATTTTCAATAAAGTGAAGGGCCACGTTGTTCTGGTTTTGCACACGAATGTTGTTGTTAACCTGGTGTAAATGATATATATTTGTTTAAAGTAACTTAAATCCCGTGGCCACATGTTCTTTATGTCCCCTAGTAATTTCATTGGCCGTGTTGCGCGGCGAGTTTCTGGTAAAATGGCCTGTGTGAGACTCATGCTTAATGTCTCCAATACTGCCAATACATTTTGCGTTTTGTTGCGGGAACGAGTGGGCAACCGTGGTGCAGAGTGCATTCGCCAGAAGGTGCGCTCACCCTCGAGAACGGAAAATCAATTCAGTTTGAGATGCGGTGGCATTTCTTGAGAAACCTTGGATTCCTTTGAAGAAATCCTCATTATGACAAAGTTCAAACGTGCTTTGCCTGTAAATCCAGAAAAGAAAGGAAACATGAAGCATAGAACAAGGTGGAGAGGGAGCATGTCACTTTAATAGCCTGGCGTTGATAAAGTCTTAGTTAGACAATGAAAGTAGGGACAGATGGTCCTGCCTCCTGGACCACATCGACCCACTGCACGTCACACAACGCTGAATGAGGTCCGCGGCAGACGCCATCTCCCTGGCCCTACACTCGCCGATGGAACATTTGGATAACAAAGATACCTACGTCAGATTTCAGTTTATTGTTGTAGCGGCTCAGACAGCAGCTCCTCCACAATTATCATAAATATCGGTGCCCTGCAAGGCTGCGTGGTCAGCCCCTTACCATTCACCTTATGCACTGACGAAAGTGCGGCCAAATTCTACTCTGGGGTATTTGGTATCTCCATTTATGTGTTTTCAAATGATACCACCGTGATGCGCAGATCACAAACAACGACGAGACGGAATACAGGATGGAGAGCATTGTGGCATAGTGTCCAGAGAACAGCCTTTCCCTCAATGTCAGCAAAACGAAAGAGCTGGTGTTTGACTTTATGAGGAGAGGGGGAGTACCGTCCCTGTCTGTATCAATAGAAATGTTTGACAGCATTTCAAAATGTCAAACATCTCCACCTTATCACCATGATACAGTGTAAATGTCACCAACAATTTGTCTTGGACCAGCCACGGAGACGCTACAGCCAAGAAAACATACCAACACCTCCATTTCATCGGAAGGCAAGTCCCCGATATCTCTTACCATTTCTTTCAGACTGACCTCCCATTCAGACGAACAACAGCATGGTATGGCAACTGCTTTGTGCATGACCCCAAGAAATTTAGGATGTTGTTAATGCCGCCCTGTCTCTCACGAACACCATACTTCCACATTGAGTCCTGTGCACTTCACGCTGCCTCTGGAAATCAGCTAACAGAATCAAGGGCTCCTCCCCGTCTGGTCATTCTCTCTTCCCCACTCTCCCATCGAGGTAATTATGAATGGAATGACCAATCTCTCTGCTTTTACTGCTTCGCCCTACCAACCATGTCCGCATATTCCTGACCTTTCCACTTCCTCCATTCATCCTGAGACATGCGTTAGAACTCCGACTTTCCCTTGCTCAAACCACAAGTACTGTGGACTGCAGACCACATATACTATGGAACGATTTCAGTCCTTCAGAATGGTGGATGTGACGCCGTGCGCTCTGCTCCAGTCTTCATAATACTTTGTTATTTCAGGAAATCGACACACGTAATATCACTGGAGAGTCATCGCAGAGCCATGAAAGGGAAATCGTGTTCAGCAAATTTGTGGGAGAACTTTTGGGAGAATAGAAAAGTGCAATCGATGGATCTGAATAACAAGTTTCAGTCGGCCTTCGATGAAGTGAACACAAGGATTCGAGCGTGAGAACATCAACATTGGAGCACATAGAATTGGAGAGATGTACGGGCACGGATTGCTTATTGATGATAAATTTTAAAACCGATATTAGTTTACCCTTTCATATCAGAGAATCTAATCAGCGGTGCCCAGGTATTCATTTCTACCAATAATTGAGAGTCCCTGGTATCATGTGCCCACTTTTGCCGATTGTACAAAGCTGTGTACAGTGTCAGTGGTAAGGAGGGCGATCTGACTACAATAAGTGGAAGTTTCGATATCCCGGCAGGAAACGCCAGTGCACTGCATAGAAAACAAACAAAACTTTCCACATTAATTGTGTTTTTGGACTCTTTCTCCTTTGCTTTCAGCCACCATGTGGATACTTACAACAGAGACTGAGCAGTCAAAAAGCTTTTTGTCCCTCTCTGTGCCCTCTACCTATGTCTCTCTCTATATATTTCTCTCCATCTCGCTCACTCACACATGTTCTCTTCCCCGTCACACATTCTGTTTCGTCCTCCATCTATTTCCTTCCGCAAGTCTCCCTAGATATATATACAGTTCTGGACCAATCAAGGCCGCCTGCGGTGTCCACCTATTTTTATCGTCCAAATTCATGAAGCTGAGTCATGGATGTACAATGTTAACGCTGTTTGTCCTTCCACAGATGCAGTCTCACCAACTCAGTGTTTGCCACAGTGTTGTTACTTCTTTCTTTCCATATTTCCCGCACTTGCAGAGGGTTCCGTTCTTTCCCTTTGCATTATCCCCATCTCTCTTCCTCTGACTTTCTCACACACATAAACAGATAGAACGAGACGCACACACACACTGATTTACCCTCCCTCTTTCCCTCATTAGCTCTAGGACTTTGTAACTATATCCTCCTGTAGGATCAGCCGAATCAGTTTATGCCTCAGCAGGGCGCGTTTCAAATGGGGAACGAGCATCCAATCCTTCGCTGTGGTTCGACGGGGATGCGGGGTAATTACTGGCTTTGAGACAGGTTTAAACAATAAGCACATTTTATCGGACAGTTAGTGTACTCTCTGAAGGTTAAATTGGCTGTGTTCTTCTAGTTCCTTGCTGTTGTGTTATCTTTGGTCTTCGATACCATTGCCGAGCTGTTCCCCTTACAATGACCAGGAGTGATTCTTTCCCAACCCGGTCTCTGGAAGGGGAACCGTTCCCCAAAAGGAACTCCGACTGTGGCCCAGATGAGGAAGTATGTTAGGAGGAGTGTGGAGGGTGGGGCCGGAGGGGAAAGCTGTTCCCATTGGCTGACATTTATTCCCCGCCCACTCTCACCATAGCACCACCCACAAGTACAGAAGAAGAGAGTACATCCTGAGGCCTGATGGCAGATTGTGGCGAGGGAAAGAATCAAGCCCATCATTTTACCGCCGAAATGCGAACAATCCTCATTTGGATTGTGTGCGGAGTTTGGTTGTCAGGTAATTGCACAGCGGACCTACATTCTCGAACATTGTTTTGAGCACAATTGTGACCGCCGTCGGTCTAATCAATTGTTATTTTAATATATCTTGCAGATCCAAGTCATGGCGATTCTGTGACTCAGACGTTGCCATCAGCAGGGAAAACAGAAGGAGAGACGGTGACTTTTAGCTGCAGCTATCAGACTGCAGAGGACTATCACGATTTGTATTGGTACCGGCAAAATTCAGATTCGGGGCTTGAATATATACTTAGCAAAGATTCACATGGAGAGGAAGATAAAGCAGATTTTGCCCAAGATCGACTCTCCATCGATCTCCAGAAGGCAGAGAAATCTACCAGCTTGACCATCTCGTCGTTACAACTGAGCGACTCTGCAGTTTATTACTGCGCCCTCAGGCCGCACAGTGATGTAAACTAGTTCAACCCTAGTACAAAAACTGCAGCTCCTGTGTAGAACTCCACTTTGTCCGCTGCATCTGGATACACCTGCACCTTGCGCGCTGTTTGTGGTTTCCCGCCACTGTGAGAACTTGTCCCAATTCTTTCATTTTCTCTTGCACTCGATCTGTACAGCTACCGTTGTAGCTTCACGAGCAATGTCTGGGACTCATCTGCTAAATGTCTCTGGATATATCAACCTCTGCTCTCTCCTGTTTTTTTTTTCTGGAATACGTGAATATTTACTTCAGCTTGGCGCCGTGTTCCGTCACGGTCACACACCTGTTTCGAATAAGTCAGCGCACAGGAACCCTTGTGTAGCGACTGGCTCACAGGGAGTCCCTGGCCACGTTCTCAGAACCTCCAGGGTTCAGTGGCTAAAGTATTCGCAAGCAACTATAACTTCGGAATACTTCAATCTGAGGTTGCCATCTGCTTTCAGGAGACCATATCATCCCCGTTCAGAAGCACAGCAAAGTATCGTCCCTTACGATCGCTTCCTGGTAGCTCTGACATACGTCATCATGAAGTATCCGCAGACCCCGGCAGTGAGACACGTTAACGCCAGGCACCCAGTCAGCCTGTACCCACTGCAAGCCGCCTACCGTCGAAACAGGTCCACAGCGGATGTCAAATTCCCTGACCCCACACTCATCTCTGGAACATCTGGTAGTTAATGATCCCGACATTAGATTCTCCATTTATTGACTATTTGCTCCGACTTCAGTACATAGTTCCAAAAGAATCCATCCTGAAAGTCCTAGAATTAGGGCTCCGCATCCCCGCAGTTCCTCACCCCGTATGTAGATTCATCGCTTCCCGAACAACAGACCACAATCAATAAGTCGGTCGTTCACACCTCTTCCACGGTCACCCTCAATATCGGCGCCTCGCAAGGCTGCCTTCTCAGCCCCTTACTACATTAACTGTACAATCACGGAGGTTTGTCGAGGTTCTGCTTCAAATCATTTTGTACATTTGCAGATGACACCACAGTAGTGGCCAGACCTGAAACAACGGCGAGACGGAGTACAGGATTGAGATAGAGAACCTAGTGCCATGGTGTCAATACAACAACCTCTGCCACAATGTCACAAAACGCGGGACCTGGTTATCGACTTCAAGCCTTGTCGGTATACCTGGTCGTGATGTGATCTTAAGATTCAGAGATTCAAGTTCCGGGGTGTAAATATCACCAAAGCCTTTTCCTGGTCCAGTAACGTGGACTTTTCTATGTCCAGGAAAGCACACCAGAGCTTCTACTTCCTCAGAAGGCCAAGGAAATTCGGTATGACATTCATGACCCTCACCAATTTTTTCGATGCACCATGGAGGCATCATATCCGGATGCATCACAGCTTGTCATTGCAACTGTTCTGCCCAAGACCTCAAGAAATCAGGGAGAGTTATGAACGTAGCCCAGTCCATCTCAAAAATCAGTCCCCACTCCTTTGACTCTGTTTACACTTCATGCTGCCCCGCCATATCAGTCAACATAATCAAGGACTCCTCCCACCCCGGTCATTTTCTCTTTTCCTCCTCCCGTCGGACACAATATACAAGAGCTTGAGAATACTTCCCACCAGACTGAATGGCAGCTTCTATCCCACTGTTGTGGGCCTCTTGAATGGACCTCTTTACGATAAGGATGAACTCTTGATCTCTCATTCCACTTCGTCATGGCTCAAGCATTTTTATATTTAACTGCAATGCACCTTCCCGGCAGCTGCAACGTTATATTCCGTATTCTGTGTTCTTTGTTTTGTTTTGTACTACCTCGATGCACTAATGTACGGAATGCTTTGTCTGGATAGCATGCCATCAGAAGTCTTTCACTCTATTTCGGTGCATGTAGCAATGATGAACCATTTACCAATTACAGGTTACTTTACACGCACACTGAAGCAAATGGACACCCGATTCTGTTGCATATCAGAGTTGTTATAACCACTTCCCATTTGTAAGCTATGATCTGTTTAATTTGCCTGTAATGGCAACATGTTGGGAATTTTTACGTTATTCTCCATTTGTCTTTCCGTCAACCGAGCGACATTTCCTCAGGGGCTCCATTTGTCCTCTCACAACTTACTTTTCCATCTGATACCGCCATATCTGTATTCATTCCGTTCAAATTCACTGCAGCTTTCTGCAATTTACTTCCCACACAATCTTGCGACATCGGTGAATTTTGCAATTCCACCTTCAAGTGATTGATCGTAGCAACTTCCATAAATTGTGTAAAGTTATCCCGGCACCGATCGCAGTGGCACTGCAGTTGTGGCAGCGACAGACAGCGTGAGAAACATGGAATGCTGGAATGGGAGGAAGGAAGCGGAAGAGAAAGAAACAGACACGGAGACAAACAAAGGGAAGGTAGAAGAAGAGAGAGACACCACCATACAATGATGAGAACACGTCGCACAGATGGAGAGCGTAAAGTGAGCGAACACAAACACATACACATACACAAACACACTTACTATACACAGACGCATGCGCGAACACACACTCACAAACGCGCACCCACACGCGAGCGCAAAGTGATAAAGAGGGCGAGAGAGACCGAGGGAGAGAGGGGGGAGCGGGGATGAGTGGAAAGTTACAAACTCCTCAGCCTCCAAATGTCCAGAGAAAACAATTCTATTCTTCCAACCGTTGCTTGCACCTAATACAGCTGATCCAAGCAGCAACCTAATAAACGTCCTCTGAACCATCTCCAAAACCTCTAAGTACCTTCTTGTAACGGGGAGACTGGAGTTCCATAAAATACTTCAAGTGCGGCTTCACAAAAATTTTATTCAGCTGCAATACTACTTTTTGACTCTTATGCACTCTGCCCCTATCAATGAAAGGAAGCAGGCCACAACGCCTTATTTCAACTTGCTTTGCCAGTTTCATGCTGTAATAAACCTGGACCCAATGATCTCTCTGTGTATAATGTTGAGGAATCCTGCGATCAAATGCAGGCTTAATTGCATAAAGACAGCAAGAGGACACATTAGAAGAGCACCGGGGATTTTTTGCTGGTTCCGCCCTGTGTCTCCTTGTCAGGAAGTCAACACTGTTGCTTGGGTAAAAGTCACACAGAGATTGGCAGTGTGCGAACTTCAGAGGGCGCCCTCACTCCGGAGAAAGGGACCGCAATTCAGAGGTTTGGATAGCTTCTCCGTGCTCAGATAGGTCGAGCCCACAATCTCAAACGAATCTTGTAAAGAGAACCGAATCGCAACACATAAAGGAAAGTTTCGTTATGCAGGCAGGTATTCCTGGTGCATTGCATTGAAAAAATATCCACATTCATCACGAGTTTTGTCGTCTTTCTCTCTTTTGCTTCACTGTCCCATGCGGATATTTACAAAAGCGATTTATCAGTCAGGAAGCATCTCTCGCTCTCTGCCTCACTATCCATGTATATCTCTCTTCATCTCTCCCACTCACACACGTTCCCTGACTCTGTAGCACACTCTCTTTCGTCCGCCGTCTCTTTCATTTCACACAGTCCCTTTCCATGTGCACATTCTACTACATTTTCAACCTACTAGGTTTGCCATGTTAATTCGTATGAATCGTCCAAATGCATGACGCCATTTCATTGGGGTACACCGTTAACGCTGCTTCCCCTTCCAAATACGCACACTAACTAACAGAGTACTTACAACAGCATCGTTATTTTATTTTCTTCCAGATTTTCCCAATTTGCCGAGGACAGCCTTCTTTTCCTTTACATTTCTTTTCTCTCATCTCTATCTCTCTCTCTCTCTCTCTCTCTCACACACACACACACACACACACACACACACACAAACACAGACCCCTACTTACACTCACTCCATCTTTCTCATTCTCTCTCACTCTTGACAATTGAATCCTCCTTCTGTAACTGCAAAGTTAGCCCATGTCTCCCTGCAGCGCATTTCGAATGGGGAACGAGGAAAATAACAAAATTTCATCCAGTCCTTCGCTGCGGTTCGTCGCGGATGTGGGGATAATTACGGGCTTAGAGACAAATGCAACCAGCAGGCATATTCCACCAGTCAGTCATTGAGCCCTCGGTGGGCTAAATTGACCCTATGCTTAGATTATTGTTCTTGTGATATCTTCGGCCTTAGTTAATCGTGCCGAGCCCTTCCCTTTACAATGAGCGAGAGTGATTCGTTCCCAACCCGATCTATGCAAGCAGAACCATTAACCGAAAAGATATCGACCATGTCCCACCTGGGCAAGTAGGCGTGTAGGTGAGTGTGATGGGTGGAGCAGGTCAGAACAGCGATTCGCATTCGCCGACCTCCCTCGCCACAGCAGCATCCGCCAAACAGTGGAAGAGAGAACATCTCGAAGGCTGATGGCAGTGATTCATGAGGAAGGAACCCAACTCGTCCTTTATCGACAAAATGCGGTTCATCGTCATCTGGATTGTGTGAGGAGCATGGTTGACAGATAATTGCGCAGTTGTCAGTTGATCTACCTTCTCAAACAGGGGTTAGACCTGAATTGTGAATACCCGCCAGACTAATATTGTCCCATTTGGAAATATTTTTCAGATGCGAGTCATGGAGATTCTGTCACTCAGACGATGCCCCCAGAAGTGAAGACAGAAGGAGACACGGTGATTTTCAGCTGCACCTATGATACTACAGCGAACTCCTACATTTTGTATTTATGCCGCCAAAGTTCAGACTCAAGACTTAAGTTCATACTAAACAAATATTCAGGAGGGTATGAAGATAAAGCTGATTTCGCGCAAACTCGCTTCTCTGTCGATCTTCAGAAGGCAAGAAAATTCACCAGTTTGACCATCTCATCGCTGCAACTAAGCGACCCTGCAGTTTATCACTGCGCCCTTCGGCCGCACAGTGGTGTAAACCAGTTAACCCCCCCGTAGAAGAACCCCACGTTCTGTGTAGAGCTCAAGTTTGTCCACTGAAGCTGGATCTATCTGCAACCCACGTGCTGTTTGTATTTTCCCGCCACCCTGAGAACTCTTCCCAAATTCTTGCATTTTCCTTCGCCTTCGGTCTGTGTAGCTTCCCCCGTGGCTCTCCATTACTCGCTTTTAAGTGTCTTTCAATGCTTGTCTTTGGATTCATAACCTCTGCTCCGTCCTTTTTCCTGCAGCATCTGAATGGGTACATCAGCTTGGCGCCGTATTCCTCTCCCGGTCACTGATCTATTTCCAAAACACTCATAGCCCTGGACCCGGGGGAAAACGACTGGTTAGGGTTAATCCCCTGCCGTGTTCTCCGTAACTCTGCATACTAGCTGGCGTGAGTATTCGCAGACATATTTATCCATTCCCTATTCCAATCTGAGGTTCCCACCTGCTTGAAGAAGACCACTATCATCCCGATGTCAAAGTAAATAAGGTAACGTGCCTTTACGATTGCCGGCCGGTGGCTCTGTCAGCCATAATCACGAGGGATTCGAGAAGCTGTCCTTGGCACACATCAGTTCCAGGCTCCCAGACAACATCTACCCACTGCAACCGCCGAAACAGTTCGACGGTGGTCGCCATATGCCTGACCCTGCACTCATCTCTGAAATATCAGGATAGCAAAGATGCACAATCGTATACCAATTTATTGATGGCAGCCCGGCCTTCAACACCATAATTTCAAACAAAAGAATATCCAAAATTTTGGTCCTACGTGTCTGCTTCTCCCTGCGACTTCGAAACTGGATCCTGACCAAGAGATCAGAATCAGTAAGGGGAGGTGACAACACCTCCTCTACGATCATCCTCAACACCGGAAGGATCATAGGGCGTTGGGACCTTCTGGGTCCTGCCCCTCTGCCATCAGATTTATGAACGGTGCATGAACCGATGAACACTGTCTCCTTCTTACTCCTCTGCAGTATTTTCGTGTTTTTGTTTGGAACTTCAAATAGCTTTTAAGTCTTGTACTGTACTGCTGCCGAAAGGCAACGAATTTCATAACACATGTTGGTGACAATAAACGTGATTCTGATTTTGATTCTCCCGGTACCTTCACAACATATTTTTCCATCTTATATATACGGACCTGTATTCATTCCGTTCAAATTAATTTGAGCCTCTTGCAACTTGTTCTCCTTAAAAATCTACGCCATCGGCGCATTCAGCAGCCAATCTTTCAAGTGGTTCAATGGAGCAATTTATGTAAATTGTGGACAAATATCCCAGTACCGATCCCTGTGGAACTGTAGTTGTTACAGCGAGAGACAGCGTGAGAAACAGAGCATCCCGGGATGAAAGGAGGGAATGGGAGAGAAAAAAAAACAGACATGGAGACAAACGGGAGAGACGAAGAAAGAGGTAGAGAGAGAGGGAGAGATTAAGAGAGAGATAGACCCCCACAGAGACTTCCACAGACACTCCCCTACACAGACGGAGAGGGTAGAGAACACACAACACAACGCACATACAAACAAAAGAACAAAGATAGGATGAGAGAGAGAGAGGGTTTTAGCGATAGCTGACGCTGTTCTATGCACCAATATGTCGACACCTCAAACATCAGCCAATCCCAGACCAGGAATATATCCCTGGGAACCCGCACAGAGATCAGCGCTCCTGACTTTTATTTCAGAAAAAGACAGTAGAGTACAGGAGGTATCGACAGAGTGAGAATCTAAAGCACATTTCATTCTGACAGGCCTGTTGGGTTCAGTTTTAAAATAAAATTTGATGTGCATGTGCGAACGCTCCCTCCGCCCACTATCGCCAATACACGCATAGAAAGAAGAAAAGAGGGAGCGAGAGGATAGTGATCGAAAGAGAAAAGAAGAGATGGAGAGCGAGAGGGAGAGGGTAAATTGAGAACCAAAGAGAGGAGCATATGAGCCACAGCTGACATTCATCTTCTGGCTCAATATGTCGATCCCTCAAAAACTAGCCAATTCTGTACCAGGAATCCGCTTCTCAGATTCCCAAACAGTGATGAGAGCTTATGATGCGAGTTTACTCTTTCATATCCGTCATCCTCTGTCAATAACTTGGCTATTTTTTAACGGATCTTCCAACTGTGCATGGATCCAATGGGCCTTAATCTTCCGGATCATCCTGCCACGAGGAACCATGCCGGAAGCTTCACTAAGGTCCATGCAGACAATATCCACTGCCCGACCTTCATCCTCATCTTCGTCACATCCTGAAAAAAAAAACAGTTGTTTGAAAGAATGACACGGCCCCCGCATAACGTAACGTTGACTGTCCTTAATAAGTCTATGCCTTTCCAGAGAAGGGCAAATCCTAATCCGAAGAATCTTTTCTCTTTATTTCCCGACCACTAATGTAAGGCTCACCGGCCTTTCATTTCCTGGTTTGTCTCTACTGCTCTTCTTATACTGAGAACAACATTGGTTATTCCTTGTGACTAAAGGAGATACACAGTTCTCTGTAAGTATTCCAATCATGTCCTTTCCTGACTCCCACACTCATCTCACTATCCGCCACGTCCCTCTTCTTTATGAATACTAATTCAATTGCCCTCGCAATAATATAACACATTTTCCCATTATTTTGCGTTTCTCTAACTCTCACATTCTTACTGCCATCAGAAACAACTATCAAAGACACCCACCGTTACATCCGCCGCCCGCATTTTGCAAAATCAGGCCATCTGGCTGTGCTGTTTCACCCTAATTTTAACAAATGAAGCAGAATAAGGAGCATCCGATACAGAAAGTAGTACATTGCTGGTCGATGGAAATATACGAGCTCCTATACGACTGCCTCAAGCCGACGTATTTATCCATGTTAAATATTTCAGTGGATTATCCAAATGAGTGTACCACTGTCGCCACAGACTTCAGCAGGAAGTGTTCAAAGGACTGCATAGCACCGAAGTCAACCGACTGTTCAACCCAACCGGAATCCATGGTAAACTGAGAGTTCCTCCCAAAGACGATATCGAGAACTGTGAAGTTTCAATCGGGTGATTTGACCTTCGTAAAGCTGTCACTGATGCTGGAGACAATACCAGATCAAACCTAGACCAGCCGTCATTTGCGGCAACGCTTGCATGTTATAACGGGCTATAAATGATGTCAGACTGTATAGTTGGTAGCAACGTATCCCTCCCCATTGATCTTAATGCATTCGATGCACCATGCGAACAGAATGTCAATGAAATGACACTACCTGCTTCGACAGACTCCGATGGACCTGTACCTACGATCACCCACATAGGCTTAAGATCAGCCTTACTAAAAGTCAACCCACAGAGAGCAACCGAAGCATGGGAGTCCCCAGCTGTGTCCTCAGTTGCTCTGCGGATCTGCTGGCGGGAGTATTTTCAGAAATCTTTCATCTGTTCCTATTCTATTCTGAGGATCTATCCGCTTTAAGAAGACCTCTATCATCCTTGCAACAGAAAAGCAAGGTAACGTGCGTCACTGACCCCTGCCCGGTGGCTTTGACATCCATCATAATGAAGTGTTTCGTGAAGTTGGACACTGCACGCATCAGCCCCTGTCTCCTAGACGACCTCGACACACTGGAAGTTGCCCACCACTGAAACATTACACGGCCGATGCCAACTCCCTGGTCTACAATGATCCCTGGAACATCTGCATAACACAGACACCAAAGCCAGACTTCAGTGTACTCTTGTAGCTTTTCGAGCAGCACTCCTCCACGACTATCCTCAAAACTGGTGCGCTGCAAGACTGCTTACTCGGTCCCTTCCCATACATCCTATGCATGATACCGCGCTGGTGTGCGGATCTCAACAATAGCAGAACGCAGTGCAGGAAGGTGATAGAGAACCTAGTGGCATGGTGTTAATACAATAATCTTTCCTCAATGTCAACAAAACAAAGGAACTGTTCTTTTACTTCAGGAAGCGGGGAGTAGTACACACCGATTTCTGTATCAACGATTCTTAGATGGAGATGGTTGAATGTTTCAAATTCCAAGGTGTAAATATCACCAACAAACAGTCTTGGAATTTGTCTTGGACCATCCACGGATGCGCTGCAGCCTAGAAATCATAGCAACAGCTGTACTTCCTCAGAAAGCATGTCCCTGATAACCTTTAACAACTCTGACAGATTCACAATATAAAGCCTCCTAGCTAAATGCATCGCAGCTTAGTATGGCAACTGCTCCGCCTAAGACCACAAGTCACTTCAGATGTTGTGAACGTTGCCCAGTCCATCACGAAAACCAACCTTTCCCATTGACCCCGTCAGCACTTCACTCTGCCTCTGGAAAGCAGTCAACATAATCAAGGGCTCCTCCCACTGTCGTCTCGAAATTAAGTTCTCACTTCTGTTCGCTGTAAACTAACACAGTGCCACGAGGTCGATTCAATAAAACGCGTTTATTAGCAGTGCACCGCTAAGGAGAGGTCGCTTCAGCACTCTGTAAGAGTCCCGTCCCGAGGTTTACCTGTCCAAAGGAGCAGACAGAAATGTATAAAGATATTGTCTCGCACACTTAATGCATGCGGCGCCGCGAGTTTCGGTAAGGCCGCAGAGAGCCCGAGACAGACATCGCACCTATTGTCCAGCATAATTGAGTTATCATCAAGAGATTCAAAGTCAGGTATCACCCCTCATTGTTTAGGACAAGCTTCCCACTCGTTGTTTTATTGCACCCAGTATTCCTGTTGTCTAGCATAACTGGTCTGAAACCAAGGTTCCGGACACAGTAATTAATACCTTATCCATTGAGTCGGCAGCTTGCGTGCTCTTGCTTGCGAGGTATTTTTCCATAAGCTACATGTATAGTCACAGTTTTTAACCCTTTACTTCCTCACCACTCTGGACAGTCTCTCTTCCCCACTTTCCCATTGGGTATAAAGTACAAAAACTTGAGAGCACCTACCACGGGATTCAAGAACTGCTTCTCTCCCGCTGTTATCGGACTCTTGAACGGACCACTCATACGCTGAGAGATGAACTCTTGATCTCCCAATTTACTTTCTCGTCGCACTTGCAATTTATTTGTCCACCATCTCGGCACTTTCCATGTAACAGCAACACGATATTCTGAATTCTGTTTCCGCTTTACCACCACGATGTAATTATGAATGGAATTACCGACCCCTCTTCATTTGATACGTCGCCCTACCCATCATGTCAGAATATTCCTGATCTTTCCACTTCTTTCATTCACCCTGAGACATGCCACAAAACACCGACGTTCCCTTGCTCAGACCACATGTACCGTGGGCTGCAGGCCTCAAATGACTTGGACTTATTTCACTCCTTCAGAATGGTGTACTAGGACTCGAGGCTACGTGCTCTCTGCTCCAGTCTTCACAATACTTAATTATTTCAGGAGCTATAAACACGTAACTCCGAATAATTGGGATGAGAACGCCTGGTGCAATATATCCACTTTTGTCGATGACACAACTCTGTATACAGTGTTAGTGCTAAGGAGGGAGATACGGTTGCAATTTATTAAAGGTTCATTATCCAGGCAGGAATCATCAGTGCACTGCATCGAAAACAATCAAAGCTTTCCACATTAATTTCGTTTTTTGGAGTCTTTCTCCCTTTAGTTCTACGTCGCCATGTGGATTTTTACGCGAAATTTATCACTCAAAATGCATCTCTCTCTCTCTTTCTCTCTCTCTCTCTGCGTCCACTCCACGACTCCCCCTCTCTACGTTTCTCTCCCCCTCTCTCATTAACACACGTTCTCTGCCTTTTTCGCACACTCTGCTTTGTCTCTTCCATTCCGAATGTCTCCCTCGATATATTCTCAGCTTTGGACTGATCAGGTTCTGCAGTGTTCACGTGTGTTTATCATCCAAAGCTATGAAGCCGTGTCATGGAGGTATGACGTTGACGCTGCATGTCCTTCCCCAGTTGCAGTCTCACCAACAAAGAATATTATACCTTCAAATTTTCTCTTTCTCTCTCGCCCTCTCTCTCTCTCTCAGACGCACAGACAGGCCGAATTATCTTCCTTCCTTCCCTCATCCCCCTCACACTTTAAAACTAAATCCTCCCTCTCGGTATGCCGAATCTGTCCATGTCTCCGTACAGCAAGTTCCAAGTAGGGAACGATTAAAAGAACAATTTTGCATCTCATCCTTCGCTGCGATGCGAGGAGAGTTAGTGGCTCAGAGACAGATTTAACCAGTAAGCACATTTCACCAGTGTTACGGATTAAGTTGCTATTTGGTGAAATCCCTTTAAGACATAGAACAGGTGTGTGTGTGTGTGTGTGTGTGTGTGTGTGTGTGTGTGTGTGTGTGTGTGGCGTCATTAAGACAACAGCAGAACAACGTGCTGACGTTTTCCTTCAGTGGGAAAAGAGAGAGGGAGAGAGAGAGAGACCTGCTGGTATCTGTATCGATGGATGGAAAACAATAACTGTGTCTGTCACTATAATCCACGTATGGATTTTTGGATGAATCCAGTGGAGTACACTTTGTCGTTAACCTGTAGAGGGAAACAGGTATTTGTGTGGACCGCCACGTCTCGAATGCCTTTCAGGGTGGTAGAGACTACGGAACAAAGCAGTGGAGATCATCAGTGACTGAGGTGTCGTATGGGTTCCATCGTGGAAAATTTGGATTTCGTAATTTCTCTCGATTCTCTCTCTACATTTTCTCTTCAGTCAACGGTGGTTTTGCAAAAGCCTTTGCTCAAGTTTCACCTTATGACTTGCTGAACTGAACTTTGAGAACCATTCCTGGACTTGGAGTTTGGGAGTTTGCCACACACACTCTTTGAGTTTGGTTTTGGGGTTAATGTTTAATATCTAACATTTTTATTTTTCTTATTATTAGTTATTAATAAAATACTTTCTAACACTTATACATGACTCGGTGTGTTTTTTTTTGTTGCTGGTACGTAACACCAGGGAGTCAGTGTGTTCTCTGAAGGTTAAATCGACTCTATGCTCTTAGTTCCTTGCTGTTGTGATATCTTCGGTCTTCGTTAACAGTGCCGAGTTGTTCCCGTTACAATAACCAGGAGTGATTCTTTCCCAACCCGGTCTCTTGGAAGTGTCCCAGCTGAGCATTTAGGTTAGGCGGGGTGTGGAGGGTGGAGCGGGTAAGAAAAGCAGTTACCATTCCCTGAAATACTCTCCCTGCCCACACCGCCAGAGCCCTACCCGCACAAATAGTAGAAGCGAGAACACCCTGAAGTCTGACTGCAGTTCGTTGTCAGGCAAACAAGCCAGTCCATCCTTTATCGCCGAAATGCGAAAACTCATCTTCTGGATGGTGTGCGGAGCATGGTTGGCAGGTAATCGCGCATCGGACCTACATTATCGAATGTTGTTTCGACCACATTTGTGATTCACGTCGGTCAAATCATTTATCATTTGAAAATATTTTTCAGATCCGAGCCATGGTTATTCTGTCACTCAGACGTTGCCGTCAGCAGGAAAGAGAGAAGGAGAGACGGTGACTCTCAGATGCAACTACCACACTGCACCGAATTTCTACATTTTATTTTGGTACCGACAACTTTCAGACTCAAGGCTTCAGTATATACTGAGCAAAGATTCAGATGAACATAAAGATGGAGCAGATTTTGCCAAAGCTCGCTTCTCTGTCGATCTCCAGAAGGCGGAGAAATCCATAAGTTTGACCATCTCATCGTTACAACTGAGAGACTCTGAAGTTTATTACTGCGCCCTTTGGCAGCACAGTGATGTAAACCAGTTAAACACTGGTACAAAAACCCCAGCTCCTGTGCAGAACTGGACTTTGCCTGCTGCAGCTGGATACATCTGCACCCTGTGCACTGTTTGTGGTTTCCCGCCACTCTGAAAACTCGTAGCAATTCTTTCAGTTTCAGTTGCACTCGATCTGTGCAGCTTCCGTTGTGGCATCGCGGCCACTTTGCTGTCTCCTGTTTTTCATTCTGGAATACATGAACGTTCACATCGCTTTGGTGTCGTATTCCCTCACTGTCACACACCTGTTTGGAATAAAAGTCAGAGCACAGGAACCCTTAGAAAGCGATTGGCTCACAGGGAGTCCAGGGCCATGTTCTCAGAACCCCCGGGGTGCAGTGGCTGAAATATTCGCAGGCAACATTAACCTCTCCATACTCCAGTCTGAAGTTGCCCTCTGCTTTAAGAGGACCACATCATCCCAGTGCCAAAGTACAACCAAGTAATACCCCTTAACGGCTACCTCCCGGTGGTTCTGACATCCCTCATCATGAAGTGCTTCGAGAAACAGGCCACAAATCACGTTAACGCCAGCCTCACGGATAACCTTAATCCACTGCAAGTCGCCTACCATCGAAACAGGTCCACAGCGGACGAAATTTCCCTAACCCTGTCCTTATCTTCGTAACATCTGGTTAATAAAGATCCCGACGTCAGATTCTCGATTTATTGACTGTAACTCCTGCCTCAGAACTTAATGCAAAAACAACTCATCTTGAAACTCTTCGACTTATGGTTCTGCACCCCCAGCACCCTGTAACGAGATCCTTCGCTTCCCGACCAACAGAACACAATCAGTGAAGAATGGCTGCCACACCTAACCCAGGATCATCCTCAACACTAGCGCAGCGGTAGTATGCGTTCTCAGCCCCGACTATTTGGTCAAATTCTGCTCCAATTCCTTTTATATGTTAGCAGAAGACTCACAGTCGTGTGCTAAATCTCAAACAAAGGCGAGGCAGAATTCAGGGTGGAAGCAGAGAGCCAAGTGCCATGCTGTCAATACAATAACCTCTCTCTCAATGTGGCAAAACGAGGAAGGGGTTCATGAATTCACACTGCTGTTGGTATCCATGGTCCTTAGGTGGAGATCGTTGAGAGATTCAAGTTCCTGGGTGTAAGTATCACCAAAGACTTGTCTTGGTCCAGTCACGTAGACTGCATATCCAAGAAATCACATCAGAGCTCCTACTTCCTCAGAAGGCAAAGAAAATTCAGTATGACATACATGACTATCACTAATTTATTGGATGTACCATCGAAGACATCCTATCCGGATGCATCACAGATTGTCATTGCAATTTTTCTGCCCAGGACCTCAGAAAAGATGTGAACATACTCCAGTCCATCATGAAAAGCAGAACACACCTTTGCCTCTGTTTGCACTTGCCCCTGCCTCGATAAAGCAGTCAACATAATCAAGGAACCCTCCCACCCGTTTATATTCTGTTCTCCCGTCCTATCGGAGAGAAAATTTAAAACATTGAGGACATATACCACCAGACTCAAAGGACAGCTTCTTTGCAACTGTTGCAAAACTGTTGAACGGAACTCTTGTAGGACAAAGTGGAACACTTGGTCTCATCGGTATGACCACATCAGTATGGTCCAAGCACTTTTTTGTCTGACTGCACCGCACTTTTTCGGTATTTTTTTTTCCTTTTGTGCTCCCTCCATGTAATGTACGGAATTATCTGCCTGGAAAGCAGGGAAACAGAAGTCTATCTCGGCACATGTTGCAATAATGAACCACTTATCAATTACCGCTTACTGCACACAGACAATGAAATAAGTGGACACCTGATCCTGTTGAATGTCAGAGTTGTTGTAATCTCGAACCATTTTCACGATATGATCTGTTTAATTTGACTGCAATGGGAACATGTTCGAAGTTTTCACATTCTTCTCCATTTGCCTTTTGCTCAACCTTGCAACGTCTCCCCATGGGCTCCTTGCATCTGTTCACAACTTAATTTACCATCTGATACCGAAATACCTGTTTAAATTCGTTACAGTCTCTCGCAATTTACATTCTTTGGAATTTTGCGATATCTGCGCATTTAGCAGCAAGACATTCAAGTCATTCATTGGAGCTATTTATACGAAGTTTGAAAAGATTGACCGACACCGATCCCTGTGGCACTGTAATCATTACAGCAAGAGCAGCGGGAAAAACAGAGCAGCCCTGGATGGAAAGAAGGAAGGAAGGGGGGAGGGAAAAACAGACATAGAGACAATCAGAATGAAGGAAGAAAGACAGAAACACATCGCACAGGTGGAGAGGGGGAGAGAACACACACACACACACACACACACACACACACACACACACACACACACACACACACACAAACACACACACAAACACACACACACACAGAAACATATAGAGAGAGAGGGGGAGCGTATGTATGAACCAGAGCTGACACCACAATTGGATGATACATGTTGCAACAGGGCGAGCCGTCAAACATCAGCTAGTCCTGCACCAGGAACACGGCCCTCAAACCCCCAGGCAGTGAAGAGAGAAAGCGCATGGATGTTTGGATGTAGAGGGACCAGGTAAAGTGAGCGAGAGCAGACACAGACACAAACAGACAGACAAACGCACACTCACGAGTGCGCACAAAGCAAAGTGAGAGAGAATGAGAGTGCGCGAGAGAGGGAGGAAGCGAGAGAGAGCGAGAGCAAGTTAAGTGTACAGGCCGAGCAGTAGCCGGAGGATGTAAACCACATCCCTTTTGATAGGTGCCTAGTAGGTTCAGTTTTGACCAAAAACCTCTTGTGTGTGTTTAACTCCCACCTCTCTCTCTCTCACACTCTCTCTCTCTCTCTCTCTCTCACACACACACACACACAAACACACACACACACACACACACACACACACACACACACACACACACACACACACACACACACACGCGGAAAGAGAGGGAGCGAAGGGACAGAGATGGAGAAGGAGAGAAATGAACTGCTCTTTCTTATTTTTGCCGGAATAAATTCTGTTGTGATTAGTGTTTACAATACGCGAATAGTTCCGTTGTTGTGTTCTTCATGCCCTTCAATGATTTAGGCTGAAAGGTGGCAAGTAGTATGTCGTGCCACACCAGTGCCAGGCAATGACGATACCCAACAGGAGAATAAACTTGGACTACAAGGCCCCTCTGTACATCAATGCTGTTAAGGGCCCTGCCGTCAACTGTACACTTAATAGTAGAAAGTCTGCAAGAGGGTTCATTTTCTGTCGATTCCACCCTGTGTCTCCCTGTCATGGAGTCAACAACGGTGGATGGTCAAAAGTCATATTGACAGTGGCAGTTTTGATTGCCCGAGGACGTCTTCACGGGGCAGCAATTCACAGCTTTAGAAATGGCTGCAGATGCCCAGAAACATTAGTTTCACGAAGCTATATAGCTCCCTGTTCAGACCCCACTTGGAGTATTGTGCTCGGTTCTGGTCGCCTCACTACAGGAAGGATCTGGAAGGCATAGAGAGGGTGCAGAGGAGATTTACAAGAACGCTGCCTGGAATGCAGAGCATGCCTTATGAAAGCATGTTGAGGGAACTCGGCCTGTTCTCCTTAGAGAGACGGATGATGACGGGGACCTGATTGAGGTGCATTAGATGATGATAGGTATTGATAGGGTAGGCAGTCAGAGGCTTTCCCCCAGGGCTGAATTGATGGCCACAAGAGGACAGAAGTTTAAGGTGCTGGGCGAGTGAACGTCGACGATGAAGGGGAAATCATATGAAGCAAATCCGCCAGAGTTTCTTTCTAAGATAGCAACTAAAAGAATAGAAAAGTGCAATCAATTGAAGAACGGAAACCTTCAGGCAGCCTTCATTAGGTTCCAGACAAGGATTTATTCATCAACGTTAGGGCATATAGAATTCGGGCAATGTCCGGTCATGAATATCGCATTGATAATAAATTATAAAACAAAGACTGGCTCTCAGTTAGTTATCAGACACTTTCACCAGTGGGGCCCAAGTATTGTCCTGTCCCAATAATTGGGATAAGAGAGTCTGGTGTCATATAAGGAATTTTGCCGATGATACATGCTGTGTAAGAATGTCAGCAGAAAGGAGGGGGATGTGGCTGCAATAAATTAAAGGGTTGTTTTGCAGGCAGGAATCCTTATTGTCCTGCATAGGAAAAAAGAAAACTACCCACATTAATCATGTTTTCGGGTGTCTGTCTCTCTTTGGTTCTGCGCCACCATGTGGATATTTACAAGAGCGATGTATCAATCAACAACCATCCCTTTCTCTCTGCTTCTGTCACTGTCAGCCCCTCTCTGTCTCTGTCGCTCTCTGTATTTACTCTACCTCTCTCTCATAAACACACACACACAGACACGGACACGCACAGATACAGACATGGACACATACGCACACACAAACAGACAGACAAACATACAGACACACACTGATCTACCCTCACCCAGACTTTCTCATTGCCTCATTCTCTCATACTCTTTCCAATTAAATCCCCCTTCTGACGTGCCGAATCAACTCTTTCGGAGCATTTCGAAAGGAGAACGAGATACTGATCCACTGGAGTGCGAGGAATGTTACTGTTTCAGAGACAGATTTAACCAGCAAACACATTTCAGAGGGCAATCAGTGCGTTAACTCTGAAGGTTAAATTGAGCCTGTGCTCTTATTTCTTTTTTCTTGTGATTTCCTCGCCCTTGGTTAATTGTGCTGAGCTTTCCCGTTTGCAATGACAAGCAGTGATTGTTTCCCAACTTAGTCTATGCACGTGGAACAGTTAACCGAGAAGATGTAGACTGTGTCCAAGCTGGAGAGGTGGGCATGTAGGCGGGGTGTGGAGGGCGGAGCTGCACAGAAGCTGCTCGGACCCCTATTAGCCGACCACCCTCACCACAGCACCATCCGCCAAACAGTGGAAGAGCGTATGTCCCGAAGCCTGATGGCTGTTGGTTCAGGAGGAAGTAACCCAACTCGTTCTTAACAGAGAAAATGCGGATCATAGTCATCTGGATGGTGTGCGGAGCATGGTTGGCAGGTAATTGAGAACTTTCTCGAAAGGGGTTTCTGCCTAAGTTCTGAACGCCCGCAATTGAGTATCATGCTTTTCTATTTGAAAATAACTTTCAGATCCGAGTAATGGAGATTCGGTCACTTAGACAATGTCCTCAGCTGTGAAGGCAGGAGAGGAGGTGACTTTCAGTTCACCTATGACACTGCAGCGAGGGCCTACACTTTATATTGGTACCGGCAACGTTCAGACTCCAGGCCCGAGTTCATACTGAAGAAATATTCAGAAGGAGCTGAAGATAAAGCAGATTTTGCCAAAACTCGCTTTTCTATCGATCTCCAGATCGCAATAAAAGTCACCAGACTGACCATCTCGGCAATGCAACTGAGCGATTCTGCAGATCAGTATTGCGTTCTGATAGACGCACAGAGATGTAAACCAGTTAAACCTCGTACAGAAACTCCAACCTCGACTTTTCCCGCTGCAGCTGAATACACCTGCACCATGCGTGCAGTTTGTGGTGTCCCGCCATCCTGAGAACTCGTCCAAAATTCTTTGAGTTTCCCTTGCCCTAAGTCTGTGCAGCCTCCTCTGTGGTTTTCCGTTACTCGCTGTAACGTATCTTCCAATTTTTTTCTTTAGGTTCATAAAGTCTGCTCTTTCCTGTTTTTATTTTTCTGGAATACATGAAAGTTTACATCAGTTTGGAGACGTGTTCACCTCGTGGTTACTGATCTGTTTCCAAACAATGCAAAGACCTCGATCAACAGGAAAGCGAGCGACCCGGATGAAGTCCCCGACCGTCCGAGAGACAGATGAGGAGAAGAGAGAGAGGGAGAGAGAGAGAGAGAGAGAGAGAGAGAGAGACAGAAAGAGAGAGAGACAGAGAGAGAGAGAGAGACAGAGAGAGAGAGACAGGGACAGAGAAAGAGAGAGAGAGAGAGAGAGAGAGAGAGAGAGAGAGAGAGAGAGAGAGAGAGCAAACTCCTTGGCAGAGCAACGCTTCCAGTTTTACACAAATTGAAAAACTTTGAAAAACGGTGCCGCTAATTTATCTCATTATGCAATATCGGTCAAGTGTTATTAAATTCTTGAAAGCAATCTAGAGTTCTTGGGTCCGACTCCGCCGTTAACCTCTCTGTCTTGGAACCCGCACTATTTCAGGCAGAAGACGGATCCGGATGGGCCTGGGTGTTGCAAGAGCGCTGCCTAGATGACGTACTTTGCTGGTTAGCGGAACGGCATACTCGCAGAATAACGAATTTCGTGGTCCAATACAATGGGCGACTCTGAGCAGCAAAACTCGACCACGCCCAAGGAATTGTTCTTGATTTCAACGCATACTTGCAGGTACAAATCGGAACTAACCAAAACATTTCCGTTCACCTCGATGATGTTTTTTGCACTGTTGTCCAGAACACAATGTCAACTTGGCTGAAAATTATTTTTCCCTAGTTTGTTAGAGTTTTTAAAAAATGTAACGGTAAGGTTCAAGGGGAAGTATCTTTACATTTCCAAAAAGCATTCGAAAAGGCGTCACCCTAAAACACTGCAGAAAGTAAGAAATCTGCAAGATTATGTCGTCATGGGCAGGAGATTGGTCCATTAGAGGATACGAAGAGTGGTGATAATGTGCGTGGTTCGGATTGACAACTAATAACAACCGGGATGCTTTAGGATGGAATGCTGTTGCCTCAATTATTTATAAACTGCACTGATGATGTAGATGAAGGGACCGTGTGTAATGGGATAGAATTTGCAATGATACGGTGAGAGCTGGATTAGCAATTTATAAAGAGGGACAGAGTGTGAGGGGTAGAGAGAAACAGTGCATGTAGTAAGGGAGAGAAATAAAAAGATAGGGAAGCAGAGAGAGAACGAGAGAGACATAACTATGGAATTGAATAGTAGATAGATGAAAGTAAAGTAGATAAATATAGGAAGAGAAATATACAGAGAAGCAAAACAGAAAAATTGAACAAAATCCGATTGCAAAGGAAAGGAAAGAAAGAAAGAGATAGACAGATAAGGGGAGAAAGAGCGAGAAGGAGAGAAAGAGAGGGAGCGAGTCAGAAGGAGTTAGGGATAGAGATATAGAGCGACAGGGAGAAAGAACGGAATATAAAGAGAAGCAAGATCAGACAGAGAGTTAAACTGATAGGCAGTCTTTTCTGATTTGTGCCCGAATAGGCTCATTTCCGATTTACCAGCTAATCCTTTGCATTTAATCTTTGGCTGCGCTTACACAGGGCTTTGGGGAGAGTCACTGGCTGGCGAGATAGATTTCACCATTAATCTCATTTCTCCAGGCAGTGCGTGTGCTCTCCGAAAGCTAATTGACCCTGTGCTCAGAGCTCCATGCTTTTGAAATGCCTTCGCCGCAGTTAATATTGCCGAACGTTGCCCAACCCGGTCTCAGCAAGAGGAAATACACCCCCTTAAACATCATCGACTGTCTCCGAGCTGGGGAAATATGTTGGTAGGCGGGGTGTGGAGGGTGGAGCTGGTCGGGAGAACTGTTCCTATTCGCTGACATTCACTCCCCGCCCACCCCGCCACAACGCCACCCGCACAAGGAGCAGGAGCGATAACATTCTGAAGGCCGACGGCAGTTGGTTGAAGAGGAACCACTTCAACCCATCTTTTATAAGGAAAATGTCAATCCTCGTCATCTGGATTGTGTGCGCAACATGGTTGACAGGTAATGGCGCAGAGGACATTTCATTTACTTTTGCATACGGAGTTTCGACTGAATCGTGAACGCCCACCTGTCTAATATTTTCTGTTTGAAATCATTTTTCAGATTCTAGTCACGGAGATTTTGTCAATCAGTCGATGTCCTCAGCAGTTAAGACAGAAGGTGGGACGGTGACTTTCAGCTACACCTTTGAAACTACAGTGGGTAGCTACTCTTTATTTTGGTATCGGCAACGTTCAAACTCAAGGCTTGAGTACATACTGAGACAAACTACAGGAGGATATGAAGATACGGCGAAAACTCGCTTCACTGGCGATCTTAGGGAAGAAAGAAAATTCACCAGTTTGACCATCTCATCGCTGCAACTGAGAGACACTGCAGTTTATTACTGCACCATAGATCACACAGTGATGGAAACCAGTTACACTCTCATACAAAAATCCGACTTAGTTATCAATCCCGGCTTTATTGGCTGCAGCTGGATACTTCTGCTCCCTGCTTGCTGATAGTGGTTTTCCTCCACCCCTGACAACTCGTTCCAATTCTTTCAGTTTCACTCGCCCTCGGTCTGTACAGCTTCCGCTGTGGCTTTACTGTCACTAGCTGGAATTTGTCTTTCGATTCATAACATCTGTTCTCTCCTGTCTTTAATTTTCGGGAAAACATGAATATTTGCATCAGTTTGGCTCATTGTTCCCCTCGAGGTTATTCCCCTTTGTCCAATGTAGTTCATAGAATCGAACCCCGGGTGAGAGATTGGTTTGGATGTAGTCCCGTCCCACTGCTCAAAACCCGCTCGGAGCAGCTGCCGGGAGTATTCGCATCATCTTTAACCTCTCCCTACTGCACTCTGAAGTTCCCACCTGTTTTCAGAAGATCACTGTCATCCCGGTGAGGAAGAAGGATAAAGTAACATGCCTTAACGACTGCCGCCTGGTATCTCTGACATCACATCACCCTTCATGGTGTACCTCGGGAGGCTGGTCATGGCACACGTCCACTCCAGCATCTGAGGCAAATTTCCCAACAGGTCGACGGCAGGGATACCTCTCTGGCCTTGCATTTATCTCTGGAACATCTGGATAAGAAAGACACCGTCAGAGCTCTATTTTCTGACTGTAGTTCCGCCTTGCACACCATACTTCCAAACAATCCCGGCTCCAATCTCCCAGACGAAGGACTGTGCCTCCTCCCGCTACTGGATCCTTGGTGTCCTGAAAAATAGACTACAATCAAGAAGGATAGGCGACATCACCTCCTCCATGATAATCCTCAGAACCTGTGACGCTCAAGGCTGTGACTCAGCCCCTTATTCAACTTGATATATCCTCAACACAGTCAGCCAAATTCTGCTGTCTCAATTTACAAGTTCGGAGATGACACCATCTTCGTTGGCCAGATCTGAAACGATGACGTGACCGACTATAGGAAGGAGATAGTGAGCTTGGTAGCATAGGGTCCAGACAAAAATCCTTCCCTCAAAGTAAGCAAAGCGAAGGAGCTGGTCAAGGTCTTCACGTCCGTGTCTTTAAAAATGAGTCTGAGGTGAAGATGGTTGAGAGCTTCAAGTTCCTTGATGTAAATATCACCAAAAGGTTCTGGTACAGCCCCATGAACGAGGCAGCCAAGAAAGCGATCTAGTCAGTTACTTACTCAGAAGGCTGAGGAAATTCGACATGCCCATGGTGACCCTAACTAATTCTTCCAGTTGCAGCAAAGCATCATAGCCATATGCACCACAGCTTGGAACAGCAAGTGTTCTGCACAGCACCATCCAAGGACAGCTTCTATCCGGCTGTTATATTACTCGAATGGACTTCATACAATAAATGTGAATTCTTGACCTCACAGTCTTTCTCGTCGTGGCCCTTGCTCTTTATTTCTAACTGCTCTGTACTTCCTTTGTAACTGTAACTACAACACTTTATTCTGAATTCTGGTATTGCTTTTCCGTCTTACTTCCTCCATGCACTGATGGTTTGAAATGAACTGTTGGGTTGGCTTGCAAAACAAAGTTTTTCACAGTATTTCGGAATATGTGAAACCGGAGACAGAGGTGAAGGCAGCCAAGTCCATCACGAAAACTAGCCTCGTCCCACTGACTCCATCCACGCTCCTGCTGCCTCGAGAAATCAGACAACATAATCAAGGACGCCATCCACACCGGTCAATCTGTCTCCTCCTCCTCCCATCGGTAGTAGATACAGAAACTTGAGAACATGTACGACCAGGCTCAAGGGCAGTTCTTATCCCGCTGTTGTAAGACTTTTGAACGGTAAACGTAAGATGAACTCTTGATCTCTCATTCTACATCGTCGTGGCCTCAGAGCTTCCTCAACTGCATTTGTTTGGTAACTGTAACGAGCGATTCAACAAACATACAAAGAAACACGCACACGGACCCCGAGAGATGGGATGGAGAGTGAGGGAAAGACGCAGAAACACAGCACACACACACACACACACACACACACACACACACACACACAAACATTCACACACACACACACACACACACATACACACACACACACGCACACTAATGTATCCTCCATCCATCTCTGTCAAGAAAATCCTCACTCTGTATTTTCCAAATGAGCCCATGTCTCCGTACAGACACATACACAGACACCAATCTACCCTCTAAAATCTCTCTCATTCTCTCTGATTGTTTCCAGCAAAATCCTCTCTCTGTATTTTCCGAATTAGCCCAAGTCTTCGTCCAACACTTTAAAGATGGGAGAATGGGGACGAGCAATCTTTTAATTTTGGATTTAATCTTTGGCTGCGCATCCACGGGGGTGTGGGGAGAGTTACTGGTTCAGAGACAGATTAAACCAGTAATCTCATTTCAAAAGACAGTCCGTGTGCTCTCTAAAAGCTAATTGACCCCGTGCTCAGAGTTCCATGCTTTTGAAATGTCTTCGCCGCAGTTAATATTTCCGAAGTTTGCCGGTCTCTGCAAGAGGAAACTTTTCCCTAAAGGAACATCGATTATGTCCATGCTGGGGAAATATATGGGTAGGCGTGGTGTGGATGGTGGAGCTGCTGGTGAGAGCTGTTCCCATTCGCTGAAATTCACTTCCCGCCCACCCCGCCACAGCTCCACCCGCACAAGGAGCAGGAGCCTGAACAGTCTGAAGGCCGACGGCAGTTGGTTGAAGAGGAAATACTTCAACCAAACTATTCTCATGAAAATGTCAATCCTCGTCAGCTGGATTGTGTGCGGAACGAGGTTAACAGGTATTCGCGCAGCGGAGAATTCATCTACTTTCTCGTACGCCTGTCTAATATTCTATGATTTGAAATCATTTTTCAAATTCGAGTCACGGAGATTCTGTCACTCAGTCCATCTCCTCAGCAGTTAAGACAGAAGATGAGACGGTATCTTCCAACTGCACCTGTGAAACCACAGCGGTTGTCTACTATTTATCTTGGTATCGGCAACGTTCAAACTCAAGGCTTGAGTTCATACTGAGAAAATCTACAGGAGGATATGAAGATACAGCAGATTTTGCGAAAACTCGCTTCACTGTCCATCTGCAGAAGGCAGGAAAATTCACCAGTTTAACCATGTCATCGCTGCAGCTGAGCGACTCTGCAGTTTATTACTGTGCCTTAGATCACACAATGATGAAAACCAGTTGCACCCTCGTACAAAAACTCCGGCTTCTTTAGAATCCTGACTTTACCGGCTGCAGCTGGATGCATCTTCACCCTGCGTGCTGATTGTGGTTTTCAGCTACCTTGAGAACTCGCACCAGTTCTTTCAGTTCCCTCGCCCTCGGTCTGTGCCGCTTCAGCTGTGGCTTTACTGTCACTCGGTGAAACTTGTCTTTCGATTAATATCATCTGCTCACTTCTGTTTTTATTTTTCTGGAAAACATGAATGTTTGCATCAGTTTGGAGCATTGTTCCCCTCACGGCTATTGCCCTGTGTCCAATATAATTCACGGATTCGAATCCCGGGAGAGCGATTATTTTGAATGGAGTCCCCGACCGTCTGCTCAGAACCTGCGTGGACCAGGGGCGGGTGTATTCGCAGACATGTTTAACTTCTCCCTACTGCAATCTGAGCTTTCCATCTGTTTTCAGAAGATCTGTATTATCCCGGTGAGGAAAAAGGATAAAGGAACTTGCCTTAGCGACTGCCGCCCGATCTCTCTAATATCCACCATCACGGAGTACTTCGAGACCCTGGTCATGGCACACAGACACTCCAGACTCTGAG
>NC_067416.1:54271135-54381397 GCF_009764475.1 Pristis pectinata
GCAGAATTAAGAACCCTCCCAAAGCCACGAAAATGGGAGATAAATTGATTGCGAAAATTAATGACATGATTATTTGAAACTGACGCGAAGCGACTGTATTTCTTCCATTTTCCTTCTAGTTTGAGTGTCTGGTGTGAACAAAGGATTTCTCCATCATCGAAAACCTCCCGCATGCCATCAAGGTTAATTAACTATGAATAGATTTCATCAGGAACATCTGCCAATCGCTTCTATCGTTCTGGGTGAAAGTCAGTTCAACCTGTCAACGTGGTCACCAGCGTCTAATTTAAATGATATCCGCAAGGCAACATAACTGGATTTATTCACTTGCTGCTGGGAACAGGGAAATGACCCTGATCTGTTCCAGAAACTTTATTTAACTGACATTGAGTGACGTCTGCTGATACCACGTGAATCGTGTGGTGGATACCTGCTAATGTTAACTGAAGTGATGCACAGTTATTCTGCACTTGTTAACAAGTTTCAAGGTATGATTCAATCCTGCTGGTAATGTGGGAGGGGTGGCTTTGCTCCTGCAGACGCCCCTCTCATTCAGCAGGCGCCACCCACAACCGCGCCCCTTTTCGTCGGGTATTTAAATGTCTCTCACATGCTCCACATTCCAACTTCCCTGCAGCTGGTCTGTTGCAAGGTTCTGCGCAGAAACAATCTCGTCACATTTCCCACCGGAATGTGGTCGGTGACTTTACTCAGCCTGTTTTTGGCGTTCTTATCCCGTGAGTAATTCTGTTGGACAAGTTTCTGAACGGCACTGATTCAGTTGTCATCTCTTCAGCACATTTCTTCTCAGAAATTAGACAGATAGTACTCATTGTCCCAAGATTAAATCTCAGTTTCTTGTTTTTTTTTCTATTTTACTTACAGGTGTCCATTCTGATGTCGTGTTAACTCAGCCAGAGGCGGCGACCGCCAGGACCCGGAGATTCTCTGACACTGACCTGTAAAACCAGCGGGTTCACTCTCAGCAGCTACTGTATGAGCTTGATTCGTCAGGTCCCTGGGAAAGGGGCTGAAGTGGCTGCTTGCATACTACGGTTCTTCGAGCAAGTACTTCGCCTCGGGGATTCAGGGCAGATTTACTCCGTCCAAAGACAGTTCAAACAATATTTTCGCCGTGGACGTGAGGGACCTGAGCACGGAAGACACCGCCGTCTATTATTGTGCGAAGCACACTGTGGGAGGATCCATGGTCGGATCCGTAGAAGAACAGCATGATGGGAATACCATCATTTTCCTTCATAAATTAATGGTGAGTGTATATTTTTCAAATGCATCAATGACTGCCTGAAAAGGAAGCACGGACGGTTTTTCAATAACTTACCACACTGATGTGATATTTTGCTTTTTATCTTCTGTAACAGCAACATTGTTTGTAATTGCAGAATCGGATAATATGCTCGGTTCAATGCAAGCGGTGCATACAGGGAGAAGTTTGCGGTTACGTTCATATTTAGTGTTATTTGTGACCTTATGGAGCATTTATAAACCCGCATGGTGTTTATTTTGAGTGAATCCTGATCCTGAACAGAGGATTACAGTTTTTGTTCCGGTCCGCTTCACTGTGCTACCTACAGTGGGTCACGGAAAGGCAAACGGCTAGCTTCCCGTACAAAAACTCAGGCAACTAATTTTATCCTGTTTGAACTTACCAGAAGGGCAGGAAGATGCTTAGGGCAGGAGCTTTACATATAGAGGAAACATCTGAAGTAACATAGGACCATCAAGAAAAGTGTAACGGTCTTCGTACGCAATTACGTCCAATTTTACATATGCTGCGGAAGGACAATATTTTGCTTGATCTGTGGCAGTGAGCAGTACATGGTGATAAATCCCACCAGTGCACCCTGTCAGCGCTGCCTGAATGATGGTTCTCCGAGCGAGATGGGATTCGACCTGATCATTCTTCAGCAATCAACCTGTAGGGTATTAGACATGACTTGTCTCACTGTGTATACTTGGAATACACAGCGGTTCCCGTCAATGCGAAAAAGAAGCTCAGCCTGTTGAATTGTGTGGTTCTGAGTCAGAGTGCAAAATTTGAATCCAATTGTTCACGCAACGAGGTCCTAATTATGCCCAGGAGACTTTGGTGCATGCCAAACCGGTGGTAAATTATAATTTATCGACAAAAAATATTTAAGATGCATATCATGGGCCTGTCTGATATACCGCATCATTGCAATTTGTGTCGGTTGGAATGCTTCCTTTAACCAGTTATAGCGTATAAGAGCAATAATAGCCTCGCATTAATTTTGAAATACGAGAATTTACAGGAATTTTTGTTTTCTGTCTGTTCGTTACAGATCAGGTTATTGTGTGACGCTGCCCATGGAGAGTAACACTGTGACTGCTTCGACTACTGGGGAGGAGGAACCATGGTGACGGTGACTTACGGTAAGAAACGCGTATGTATTCATCGACTGTTCGAATTGTGATTTAACTCTGCTCTGCCAGGTAAGTTTGGAAATTTGTTCAGGTTCGTAGAATTTCCAATCTCCGGAATTCGGCACTGATATTGATTTGCAAAGTGTTACATGGTTCTTAAAAAGTGGGGTTCTCGAATTTTGATTTTTTTCATGCTAATTTCTGTAAGTGCATTGGCTCTGTGTAGATATCATTTCATGCTTATTTACTCAATAAAATCCTTGTCTTGGTTGCTTTCAATAGCTTGGCAGTTTCTAATTTATCAACATTTTTGCTATGCTTAACCTGGAATTACAGAACATCATTTCCTGACCAACAGCAGGCACCTTCTTCCTGTCGGTGTTATGTGGGAGTACAGGGGATAAGACAAATTTAAAACGGGTAAATGGCGAGGGCTTAATTACCGTATTTTTTGTAATTTATGTATCAATTCGGGGAATCGCCTTGCCGCCTGTTGATCTTATCTCCAGCACAGTTTGAATGGGATAAGTGACATTTTCTTGTAATTCAAAGCAACAGAAGTTCAAGGTTTGTACGCTGGGAGAATTATGCATAAATATAGCTAGAATTACCAAGAAGCGGCAAGTTGAACCAATATTAACGTTGTGCTACAAAATTACGATCGGTTATACACGATCCATGTAATAGCAAACCATATTGCCCTTTTTTGTTACATTTGGGTGAATCTACAATGCTTGGCTGAATGCGAGAAAAGTTTTATGACTTTGAATGGAGATGTTTTTGAAGTTATTCTGGTGAAATGGATTCGAATAGTTGTTTCGTGACGCAGCCCATTCAGTGGTATCAATGTTTCATTGTCTGAGAGAGATAATATGTATTTTAGATCTGTACCTCCGGTTGGCGCTTCTGAACAGTTCATTCGAGTGGCAGCGAGTGTCGCTGTTTCACGAAATGTCGGATTAGATTAATTGATGGGAGACAAAGAAGAAATGTGTTTCTAAAACGAGCAATTAAAAAGATGTAGATGCTAAAGAACACATTGCTAGAAAATGTTATATAAAACCAATCAATTCTGCAATCACTCTGCAGGTCATGCAGCGCGTGAGGAATGAAAAACCGAGTTCACGTTGTGGTCGAAGATCCTTGGACAGAACTTGTCCTCGAATAGTCTTCGGGTTGAACTCGGTTTCTCGTTCCGCAGCTGCCGCCTGACCTCCTGGAGATTTACTGTACCTTCTGTTTTAATGCACATCTTAAAAAAGATCTGCAAATAATTTCGCGTGAAAATGAGCAGAATTAAGAATTCAAATATAATGTACAGATCTATTAATACATCTATTTATCGGAATGACAATTTGAATTTCAACAATTATTCTTACCAGTCATTGTCCTTCACACAGAAAATGTTCCTCCATTTGAGAAGTTCATAAGTAACAAATCAAAGAATACTTATAGTAATTGAGGACGAACATTGTGGAAATGCGAAGGAAATTCGCAAAATGCTTTCCCCTTGTTATTTTACTTACACGATGACATTTCTACCCAACTCCGTGAGCACTGAAACTAGAGAGTAATATGGAACAATGGAAGGTTCCTGTAGTCTTAAAATCGTGCTGTATTTATCTGACAAGCAACATTGATTTCATGTCATTGCATTTTAATCATAAGATTAGTCTCCCATCTGTAGCGAAGGAAAGGCAGACCACTTCGTATTGTTGAAGACGTCGAATTAAAATAGGTTTTCTTCAACTAATTGAAAAGTTGCTAATTTAAAAAAAAATCAATGCTTTGTTCACAGTGATGCGATGTTAGTCGTAGAATATCATTTGCTGTTGGAGTGACGAAGTAAAGTCGTTTTAAAACAGCAGGGAACACAATTAATCGTCACTGCAATCAACAGAACTTTTCAGTTGATTGTTACTAAATTCAGATGGAGTGCAGTCTATTGTATCGTGGTACACAGAGAGATGAATAAAAACTGATGCCTATCCCTTTAATTCCGAAGGAGTAACATGATATTGGAACGCATTTGTTGCATTTATATTCTAACAGTTAAGTTCATTCAGACATTTGCATCGACAGAGTTCTCCTTAATCCTCATGAATGAAATCTTGATAACCAGTGTGAATGAAAATTTCTTATCCAATTTTCACCGATCGTTCTCTAATTTCCTTCCAATAATTATCATTATATAAATAAGGATCATCTTTTCTCGTGAATAATGGGGAGCACGGGACTACAACTGTTTGATTTGTCATAAAATAACGGAGCTTCCATTCAAATTGCATTCATTTTCTGAGAGCACTTGGTCTGATGGATACCTTTGGGGCGATTTCCAGCAACAACATTGTGCTAATTTATTTCCAGCTTCTTTCATTTTATAGGTCTCGAGCCTTACATTGGTAAAAACCAGCAGTCTTCCACCACACCATAATTAGTGCGATCCTTTCCTGCCAAACTCAGATTATCTGGAGTACCGACACGAAGAATGATCAGACGATATATATTCTGTGCAGGAATCGAAATTAAACTAAATCCAAAGCATCGATATTGATTTGGAATGAAGATAGACAGACATTTATAGATAATGTCATATATATTTTATTTGAGACCTATTGTTCCAAAGGTAGTCATTTATTCATGCAATCATTGATTGTTTGAAAGTACACATATATTCCTATTTGATGTATTATAATATTTCGCTCACCAGTTAGAAACAGTTGTTAAATTTATGTCGTTTTCAATGAGAGTGAATCGTGAATATTTACTCGCCATGAAAACAGACCAAGCCTGACTTTTCCTTGACACTCAGCCTACTGAGAGGATCGGATTGCAGTGTGTGAAATATGAAGGGTTGCAAAAAATCTTTAATGATATCAGAACGGAGACCACAGTCTATTTCCTTGTTCTGATGCTCTCAGTTGCACTGTCGCAGTAGATCTCAGCGACATGATTTGCCGATTTGCCCTCATGATTTCAAAAGGAGCATTTTGTTACCAAGCTATACCAATTATTGTAGAAGATTCTTGGAGACAGGATTTATGGCCATTTGGAGAATCATAGGCTGATGAAGGACAGTCAGAAAGGCTTTCTGAGGGGCAGCTCGTGCCTCACGCGCCTGATTGAATCCTTTGAGAATGTGATACATCATATTTATGAAGCAGAGCAGTGGATATGGTATACATGGGTTTTACTAAGCCATTTGATAAGATTCCTCATGGAAAGCTCATTCAGAAAGTCAGCAGGCATGGGATCCATGGAAACCTGGCTATGTGGATTCAGAATTGGCTCGCTCATATAAGACAGAGGGTGGTGACTGATGGAACGTATTCTGCCTCTAGGTCGGTGACCGGTGGTCTTCCGCAGGGATCTGTTCTGGGACCCCTGTTCTTTGTGATTTTTATAAATGAGTTGGATGAGGTTGTAGAAGGGTGAGTTCGCAAGGTTGCTGATGATACAATTTTTGGTGGCGTTGTGGATAGTGTAGACGTTGTTGCAGATTGTAACAGGATATTGATGGAACGCAGTCCTGAGCTGAGAGGTGGCAGATGGGGTTCAACCCTAGAAGTAGTGAAGTGATACACTTCTGAAGATCAAACTTGAAGGCAGAATGCAAGGTTAAAGGCAGGAGTCTTAGCAGTGTGGAGCAACAGATGGATCCTTGGGTCAAAGTCCATATATCCTTCAAGTTTGCCGCGCAGGTCGATAGTGTTGTTAAGAAGCATGATGGTCTGTTGGCCTTCTCATGCGGGGCAATGAGTTCAAGGTCCGCAAGGTAATGTTGAAGCTGCATAGAACTCTGGTTAGAACACACTTGGAGCATTGTGTTCAGTTCTGGTCGCCTCATTACACGAAGCTTTAGAGAGAGTGCAGAGGAGATTTAAAAGGATGCTGCCTGGAAATAATTTTACGGTGATCTGAGGAAGTACAGGGTTGGATTTCAGCAGTACGTTTTTTGACACAGAGAGTGGTGTGTAGCGTGGAACGCACTGCAAGCAGAGGTTGTGGGGGCAGATATATTAGGGACATTTAAGAGAATCTAAGATAGCCACATGAATGATAGAGAAATGGAGAGCTATGTGGGAGGGAAAGGTTAGATGGATCATTTAGCAGGATAAAATGTCGACAGAACATCGTGGAACCAAGGGATAGCCTGTGCTGTAATGTTCCATATTGTATGTTCTAAATCGTAGTTCATTTCGAAAGATTTTGCCGGTTGAGCTGATTGGATTAAAAAATGAAATCAAGTTTTTTCTCAGTGGTCTCTTTGTTGAACTGGTCATTTTACCACGGTTCGCCCTGCCTGTTGCGGCGCAACTTCTCACCATGGGAGAATACACTGTCTAGTTGCCTGGTGTCTACCTTTTATTGTCCTATGTTGCACTTTGCTGTCATTTGAATCGCAAGTATATTTATTACTATTTGTGAATGAAGGAGGTTTTTTTTTCCTTGGACTGAGTTGTCTCGGAGAAATAACCCAGTTGGTGATATTGATGCGGATCAGGTCTATGTAATTAGTCGAAGTTTGGAACGAAGTTAAACCTGTGGATAGACAATGCTCTGTATGAGTCGGGGATGGCGGGTTTGTGTGTGACAAGAAGACATTTCGTTGTATGTTTATTCCCCATTTCTAAATTTAATTGTCCGGCGATGCCAGGCTGGTCAGTCGAGGGGAGACCGTGTTCGATGTAAACCTTTTTAAAAATATTTAACAGCAGTATTTAACACCGAACTGGAAAACGACCTTCCACCTGCCTTTCCCTCTGATTAGCTTGTAACTGGTGCTGTTGTGGAATTTTGACCCTGACTCCAATTCTAATGATAGCTGCAGGGCATTACACATGACAAATTTGTCCTTGGAAAGTTGTCAGTAATGAAAGGTGGAAGCCCAGCACTATATATGCAGTTCAGAATGGTGTATGACTTCGACTGTAACTTTCCGGCAGTGAAATCCCAAGAAACCTGCACCAATGTGCTTCAAGGCGGGATAATTTGCGGGTTCGCCTGCTGTTTAGGAATATTTGGCACGTTGTTAAAGTACATTGTGTAGATCCATCGTGCCGTGTAGTTTTCGGAAATTCTTTGCAGTGCCATTTTCTTTATGGGGCTGGTCAAATTTGTTTGTTCCGTGACGTTTCAGGATACGTTGCTCACAAGGAATTCGGGCTTCACAGTGTCGATACAATTCAAGCAGAAATTGGTCTTATATTTCATGCATTTTCAATTCTGTGTTCGTGGAACTAATTTCGCTCTCATTAGACTAGGTCAACGAAGAAGCGTCTTGACATTATACGGTTACGGCAACTTCTTTAAACGAAATACTGCGAAATGAATTAGAATGTTTCAATCTAACATTTATTTCAAAATCCTGCAAACAAGAATAGGAAGTTTAGCTCATTGACGTGGCTATTCCCTTCCAGCGGCACCAGCGGCCCCCTCTCTCTACCCTCTCCTCTCCTGTGAGCAACCCAGTCCCACCGACTTGCTCACTTTCGGATGTGTGGCGACGGACTACTCTCCGTCGGGCATCATCATTTCCTGGAAGAAAGATAAAGTGCCGATCACCACCGGACTGAAGACCTACACCGCGGTGTTCAACAGGAAGGGAACTTTCACCCGTAGCAGCCAATTGACAGTCAGCGAGTCAGAAGCGGGGAGCAGCGCCATCTACTGTGTGGTTCGGTCCGGTGATACAGTCAAGGAAGTCCAAATGCCCGGTGAGTGTTGGGGTATAAAGCAAGGCCGCGCGCTATGCTGAGAGTGCGGGATATGAAAATAAGAATATATTTGCTCAAACTCGACAGAAAAATATTCATATTTGACATAATGTATCGTTGTATCGTTAAGTTTCCAACTCTATGCCAGATGAGGTTACACCATTCAGTGAAGCACATGCAGATGCTATTTACATATATCTGGAAGAGTGAAGGACACACAGCTAGTATTCACATGGCACCTGGGATACTGTTCACAGTTATAAAGACATGTGCCTTAACAAATCAGTGGAAATAGAAAATAGAACCGTTGATGTTTATACCAGAATAGGTGGATTAGAGAGACCCAGGGATATCAAGAAATTGACTTCAATTCTTGAGATTTAAGGACAAGTGGTCCCTGACATTGTGATACTCTGAACGGGTTTGAATAAAGAGCAAACATGTTTGTCTGGGCAGACAGTGCAAAAATTGAGCATTTGTGTAATATAATTAGAGACAACTCCATATTAATTCGGGAGAATCTTATCTATCCAGAGATAAATTAGATCATTGAACCGGCCAACACATGGAGCCGTTGAAATAACCTGATTAAGAGCTCCCTGGGGGGGGGGGCGTCGGGGATTAGAATTATAGAGGCCGAGGAGCTGTACAGTTGATGAAGAGAACTTCCAGCCCATCATTTCCAGGCCGACAAGTGAATTACTTACCTAAACTACTTCCAGTTTACCAGCACTTCTTGAAGCACGTTGATAGGATCAACAATTTGGTTGCAGTTTCATAATTCCACGACGATGAAGTGAGTTGCAGGCTGCATTACTGAGCTGAAATGGAGAGAAGTTACTTTGAGTGAAAGGACTATTTCAATTTAATTTCTCTTTGTTTGCCTAGTGAATTCTCTGCAAATAAATCGCTTTCTTCTTGAACAATCGCTTGCATTTCAAGAGAAATTTCAATTGTTTATTTTCATGAAGATCGAGCTGGTGCTTCATCCAGACGTCATCATCACCGTGAATTCCCATGAGGAAATCAAAAGGAGCAAGAAAGGGACAGCCGTCTGTTCGATAAGCGACTTCCGGCCAGCACAACTCACTGTAAAGTGGCTAAAGAATGGACAGCTCCTGACTTCAGGTGTCGTCACCTCTCCCTCCTATAAGGTGAATGGGAACTTCTCCGCGACAAGCCAGGTGACATTCTCAGCCGGAGCGTGGTTCACTGGTTCAGTCATTACCTGTCAGGTCATCCATAAAAAGAACATGCAAAGCTTAAACATCAGCATCTCTCAAGGTAAGAGACGCATCTCTGTTTCATATCTCACTGTAAGTGTCGAATTCAGTACAAGGTAGACGTTCACTGACGTCAGGGACAATCCCACGGCACAGCTTCCCCTTCCAGCCTTGGAGTTGGTCTTTGGTCATAGAGAGGAAGTGGTTAAAAACTAAAGACTCCATGCCAGGAATGTATCCTATCCGATTTAGAGCTGAGAAGATACATCTCCATTTCATTTTCTGTTGATGAAGCTGGCTTGATTTTCATTTATCTGGCACAGATGTTAACACTTGCGAAGAGGAACAGATTACAATTCAGCCACCACCACTAGAGCAAGTCTTACTGGAAGCGAACGTGACCTTAACCTGCGTCGTCTCTCATGCACCTTATGGCGTCCGAGTAACGTGGATGCAAGGAACGAAGGAGTTGAAATCAGAGACTGCCTACCAGCCCGGAGAGACTCCCGACAGCGTGATCAGCAACCTAAGCATCTCAACGCAAGCTTGGCTGAGTGGGAATGTGTTCGATTGCGTGGTGCGACATGCTGAAATTCCCACTCCGAAAAGGGCTTCAATCCGCAAGGAAAAAGGTGAGGGCTGGTGGAGTGGGTACAGTGGGGTGGAGGTTTTACGTTTCTTTAGTGTTACAGAATCAAATAGTTGAGAACAGTGAGCAGGGTAGACAAAACCAGTGGAAAGAAATTCGGTGTTATTGCTCCATGAAACGCGTTCATCGGGCCTGTTGAAGAGAGAAAAAATGGGAAAGTTTCGAAAAGTTGGGAATTTGATGGAGAGGACAAAGATGATAGTGTGAGGTCAATGTCACCATGGGGATAATATGTCGTGAAGGTCTGGTGAAATCTGTTAATGAGGTAATTTAGACGACGAAGAAACAAAGAAGAAAGCAGAATGTGTTGCAAATAGCCGACGAATCTCACGTAAGTGGCAGCGAAGCTACTGGAGAGGATTTCTCGAGATAGGATTGATTAGCTGTTGGAAAAGCATGGCCTAAATCCGGAAAGTCAGCATGGAATTGTTGTCCGAATATCATGTCTTATTAACGATTGAGAGTTTCGAGGAGGTGACGAAAGTGATCGATGAGGGTGGAGATATGGATGTTTTCTACACTGATTTTAGTAAGATGTTTGACATAGCGCCTCATGGTAGGTTCATCCAGAAGATGAAGATGCATGAGATCCACCGTGATTTGACATTTGGATTCAGATTTCGGTTCCCACAGAAGACAGTGTGTAATTGTCAATCGGAGCAATTCTGGTTGGAGGTCCGTGACTCGTGGTGTTCCACGGGGATCTAACTGGGATCTCTCCTGTTTGTTTTCTATATATATCAAACACCTTTAGTAAAATTGGATGGGTATTTTCGTAAGTTTGCATACGACACAAAGATGCGCTGTCAATCGTGTGGAAGACTGCCATAGGATACAGCGGGAGTTTGATCAATTGCAAATATGGGTGGAGAAATGGCAGATGGAGTATAGTCCTGCCAAGTGTGAAGTATTCTAGATTGGAAGACCAAATATAAAGGGAGAGTTACCCAGTTAGTGGAAGGAATCTTTACAATCGTTGTTGTACAGAAGGGTCTTAGTCTCAATGTCCATAGCTCCCTGAAAGTGACCACATAAGATAGGGTGGTAAAGAAGGTGTATTTTATGTCTGTCTTTATTAGTGGAGCATTGAGTTCAAGAGTCAGGAGTTTATGTTGCAGATTTATAAAACTCCGACAGCCGAATCAGGAATATTGCAATCAATTCTGGTCGCCCCATTAACGGAAGGATGTAAATGCTTTGCATAGAGTTATGAATAGTTTTACCAGAATGCTGCCTTGCAGAGGATATCTGCAAGAAAGAGATGTTGTAAAATATTTGGCTGGTTTCTCTGGAGCGCAACGGAGACCTGACAGAAGTTTCTAAGATATTGAGAGGCACAGCTAGAGTAGACAGCCTGTTTGTTTAACCCCCAGGATGGAAATGTCTAACATCAGATGGCATGCATTCAAGGGGAGACGGGGTAGGTTCAAAGGAATGTACCGACACGTTTTTAACTTAGAGAGTGATGGATGGCTTGTAAGCGTTTCCAGGTGTGGTGGTGGAGGAAAATACGACACAGGGTTTTAACAGGCTTTCAGATAGGCAATTGAACGTGCAAAGAATGGGAGAGATATTGACATTGTGTAACCAGAATTGAATAGTTTAGTTAAGCGGATAATTACCAGTTGAATTAGTTAGGCACACACCGTGGGCCGAAGAGCCTGTTCCTGTGTATACCATTCTATGTTTTACAGCACGTATGTTGGGTGTGCCCAGCATATCATGTTGCGGTAATGGAGAGAGAGAGAAACTGAGTTAGTTTCATGTGCAGCATAGATGGCCACTTCTGAAACAGTCAGAGCAGCGAGGTACACGGATATCTGAAAGAAACTGTAGTTACCCGTTGTCTGATATAATTCACCTAAAGGTGGAGAATTCGATATTGACTCCAGGAGTCTTCAACCTACGCAGACGGAGGATTAGCTGTACTTTTTTTCCTGCAAGTTTGAAACGGGACACGTTTTAACAGTGCATGAGGCCAGAGACAGACAGATCTGCATGTGCGTTGCTTATTTGTTCTTTGTTTGATTCATCACTCTGTGAATGCCCAACTGAAATCACCCCCTTCCCCTATTAATTCCTCGCTACCATTTCGGCAACTTAATACCTATTTGTCTTCTTTCTTCGCCACTTCTCGGAAGTGTCTTCTACCTGCAACTTTGGCTCCCTTCTTCACTTTGCACACTTGCTGCCTGCCATGCTTGGTGGTTTCTCCAGTTCAGTGATAATGACAATGAAATCAATACGTAACATCCGAGTACGCCGGGGAATTTTGAGAAAATGAAACAATGGTGTCGTGTCTCTTGAAGATTGTTGACTTGGACAAGTACTCAGTGTCTGATGCATACACCCCAGGTTCTTTGGGAGAGACAACAGCTGATATTCCTGGAGCTTTGAGCAGGATGTTTATGTCATCTCTAACCACAGGCGAGGTCCCGGGGACAGTCAAGCAGCTAATATTGTTGCTTTGGTTAATGGTTAACTATGACTAATCCTGAAAATCATAGACCGACGAGTCTCGCAACACTGGTGTGGAAGTTGTTGGAGAGGATTCTTATGGATAGGATTCATGAGCATTTCGAAAAGCATGTCCTAATTCAGGAGAGTCAGCGTGGCCTTGCACGAGGCAGACCAATGCATTCCCAACTTACTAAGGTTTTTCAGGCAGCTGACGAAGGTAACGGATGCAGCAGTTGATGTTGTCCATATGGACGTTTGTCAGTTATTCGACAAGGTCTCTCATGGCAGCCTCGTCAAGATGATTAACATGCATGTGATAAACGGTGCGTTCAAAGTTTGGACTCGGAAATGGTTTCCGCGAAGAAGACAGAGGGTGGTGGTCCACTGGTCTTTTTAAGGCTGGACGTCAAAGACGAGCCGTCTTACGCAGGGATCAGTTCTGGGAACTCTGTTATTTATAATATTTATTAATGAATTGGATGAAGATGTGGATGGGTAGAGGAGAAAATTTGCAGGTGATACAGACTGTGGATCGTGCAGTAGATCGCCAAAGGATGCAGCAGGATGTTGCCCATGTTGCGGATATTGCCGGCGAAATGGCAGGTCGTGTTCAATCCGAAGATGTGTCAGCTTTTGCAAATGGGACATCGTGAAAAGCTAAAGTAAACAGTTAATGGCAGGACCCTTCTCACCACTGATATAATGATGGATCTTGGAGTCCATAGCTTCGTGAAATTGGCCGAACATGTTGATAGTATGGTAAAGAAGCTGCATGACATGTTTGTTTCAATAGTCAAAACAGTGAGTTCAAGATTCAGGATGCTATGTTACAGCTTTATAAAATTCTGTTTGGGTTTTGTATGGATCATTTCATTCAATTCTGGTTGCACCATTATAGGAAGGCTGTAGGAGGCTATGGAGAGTGTGGAGAAGAGGTTTACCAGGATGCAGGTGCTAGACAGGAGAGATGAAGTAATGCAGGGTTGTTTTCGTTGGAGCGGTGAGTGCTGAGGGGAGAACTGATAGATGTGTATAAAATTTGGTGAAGGCATCGAAAGAGTGGGGAGCCAGCATGAATTTTCACAGGATCGACATGTCCTGATACCAGAGGGTATGGATTTAAGATGAGAGGGAGAAACTTTCAACGGAGATGAGCAAGAGAAGATTTTAAGACAGACAACGGTGGGTGACTGCAATGCGCTGCCCGGGTTCTGCTAGAGGCAGATACGACCGAGGCGTCCAATAGGCTCATAAATAGGCACAAGAATATGAAGAGCATGGAGGGATATAGGACCATTATTAGAGATAATTCATTAGTGCAATCGAAATCAGTTAGTTAAATGAGTTCGGAACACATCATGGGTCGAAGTGCATTTTCCTGTTCGATGTTTTATGTTGAAGTTCATGGTTTTTATTTTAGATTTCCAGCAGCACGTATTTTTAAGTTCGTTCTTTGAGGGTTAGATTTATATTCCAGAACGGATCACACAGATAATCACTGTGGTTGCTCCAGCAACTACACCATCGGAGCCATGACAAAATGTAATTTCGTGGACATTGACCACTGAATGAGATAGATGGTCCAATCAGGAATATTCACTGAGCGATAATGTGTGAATGTGGCACCAGAGGTGTAACAAACAATCTCTCTAATTGTTCCGCAGATCCACACCCGCTGGAACCGTCCGTCTCCGTCCTCCTTCCGCCGACAGATGAAGTCTCCGCTCAGAGGTCCGTAACACTCACCTGCTTTGTGAGAGGTTTCTCCCCTCGCCGAATATTCGTCAAGTGGACGGTCGATGACAAGCCGGTGGATTCGCACAACTACAAGAACACCAAAGTGCTGCCGGAGAACGGCAACAGCTCCTACTTCATGTACAGTATGTTATCCATCGGGAGGGAGCAGTGGGCCAGCGGCGCTTCTGTCTCCTGTGTGGTGGGACATGAAACCCTCCCCATGAAGACCATCGCCAGAACGGTCAATCGGTCCAGCGGTAAACCTAGTTTTGTCAACGTTTCTCTTGTACTGATGGACACTGTAAATTCTTGTCAATGAGAATCACTCAAATGAATTGAGTTTTTTGAAAATACACAATAAATACCTTTTTCCTTCCAGTCTTGAAGTTACCACAAGATCACTTAATTTCATTGTTTCTCCAATTTTGACCATAGCGATAGGCTATTTATTTGAGTGTGTCGAGGATTGTAAAACCCGTGCTCCACGCTCAAACGCACAGACGGCTCAGAGATATGTTAAAATCCATCACTGTAGAATTCCCTGGACATACTTGAACACCACTGTTCAGTTGCGGGGATTCGGATCCAACCCTCTAGAGTTCAGATTCCTCTTTTCTCCTATTTCTACATCTATCCAGAATTGTAGGAGGATGTCATGCATGGATCGTGATAGGGATGCGCCGTAGCTGAGAAAAAAATAGGAAGTCACACTACCCCATAAGAGAGAAAGGGAAGAGCAACAGCTCTACGACAACTGCACACATTTCAAACAGCAAGGGGATGAGATTATTATATATTTTCTGAAATGCAACTGCACTCCACCATTATATAAACACATTGAAGCAATCACAAGAAATGCAATCCCGATGATGATTATGATGAGAGATATCAAGCTAACTCCGGGTTCTTGATAAGCTGAACCCTTCTTGCAAAGTAATTTCAAGCTTTGCATCAATCACGTAAAATATGCAGAACACGGCAGGCTGGGATATACGGTTTCATAAGCAGGCATATCATTCCTCAGCATCAAAGCCCTCTGTGTGTGTGTCTGTGTGTGTGTTTGTGTGTGTGTGTGTGTGTGTGTGCGCGCGCGCGCGCGTATGTGTGTGTGTGTGTGCGCGCGCGCGCGCGCGTATGTGTGTGTGTTTGTGTGTGCAAACACACACAGATGCTCAGAATGTAGCTGTTTTCCTAATATTTATGAGAGTTGGGAGCAGAGAAAGCCTTCACCAATTTCTTGATATCAATAAATAACTGGGTATCCATACCAGGAGACATAGAACAAGGATAAGGGGTCGCAATCTGAGACCAAAATATATCAAAACTTTCTTGGAGCCCATGTTACTCGGGAAGTCTCTTGTAGAGAGCGTTCCAGTCTTTTCATTTACTCACTCTGTGATGGAGTGTTTACATGATTAAGATGGTCATGGGTATGAGGGTCAATTGGGAAGATGGAGAAAGGGCCAATTATCAGGTGGAGCAAGATATTCAATGGTGAGTCGGCACCCGGCTTGGTGTTGGTTGTTTCCGTCCAGTTCCCGCACACACACATACAAAAGGCAGACGATGAGGAATATGTCAACAAAAATACGGAAGCGATTTAAAATATGGACTGGCTTCGCAAAAATACACTTTTGCATAAAAACAATTATTAATACACATGAATTTACGAAATTGAATCAAAATGCTACTACATTAGCTTAAACGTGAAAATAACACGCAGAAAGGATTACAAAACAGACGCATTTATACTTAAAACTTGGAGTGACAAAATATGCACGCACACTCTTGCACATCAATACACACGCACGACGAAATTCATTTATTCAAAAGATAATGCTGACTGACGCTACAACGAATGCCTAACTACCTCAGACGCACATGAACGTAAAAGTGCACATAGATACCATCAAACAGCCAATTACACGAACACACGGACACCCTGGCGCGCACGCACGTCCAAAAGCTTGCAACCATATATCTACATGAAAAAAGAACAACACTCACACAAACAATTGATACTCATAATGGATATTGAAGCTCGCGATAGAAAAATCGAAATTTTTAATAAAATAGATTAAAACAATACATTCCCCAAATTACATAATTACAGAGACAAGCAATCTACAGCCTAGGTTCACCCCATAGTGTTACCGCCCAACCTCATATCGTTGTCTACTCCGGCCCTACATATTACGCAGAAACTTTCTTAGCTGCAAGTTGATGATAAAAACATTCTGCATCCATTGGGTTTCAACAGCATTGACCACTCCAAATATTTTTTGAAAGACATAGCATGAGTAACCAAGACACACGATACTGTGCAAATGCTGAGAGTCTGGAGCAACACACACAAAATGCTGGAGGAACTCAGCAGGGCAGGCAGAATGCTGAGTTCCCCCAGCATGTTGTCTGTGTTGCAGAAACAACCAACATCAACTGGTACTCCACGAGGATTAACAAATCATAATATTCAAGAACTATACGTTGTAAGAATTAACAAATTGTAGATAATAATCAACTTCATGAGTAGCTATTGCTAAAGCAGGTATTCATTATTGAAAACTACCATTACCTTAACAGAGTAAACTCTATTGAAAATTAAATAGAAAAACAGAAAAATATATTGGCGGAATATAACTAAAGCAAGAAAGAAATCAGGTCCGGACTGGAACAATCATGTGAATGTATTTCGCTTCCTGCTTTCCGTAGATTTCGCAGAAAACATCCTAATTGAAAACTATGAGGAAGACAGAGACAACATCTGGACAACCGCTTCCACGTTCATCATCCTGTTTTTCCTGAGTATTTCCTACGGCGCTGCCCTAACCCTGGTGAAGGTGAGTTTAGCCAAAGCACCCTTCCACCTGACTGAAGATAACGGAAAAACGTCGATTCATTTTGTCATTAAAAGTCTTCGCATTAATGTCAAAGAACAGTAATATACTTTATTCTGTATCCTTCCTTCACAGGTCAAATGATGGTGTGAATCTGCGAACCCGTGAAGTTTTTCTTCATCGGTCCATTGACATCTCCGTTGGCATGACTGGAAATATCTCAATCTGAAGTGGAGAATGTACTGAACAGGATTTCAGTCACTGAGTCTGAATTATTCATTATTGCGTCAAATGTCTTTGCTGGAACGTTTCTGTATCTGACAGCGCTACCTTTAAAACTGGACGCCATATGTACATACAGTGGCATGCAGAAGTTTTGGCACCCCTGGTCAAACTTTCTGCTACTGTGAATAGCTAAGCAAATAAATGTAAAGATGACACATTTATTTAAGATTGTAAGCAAGATTACTTTTTCATTTTCATCTGTTACAGTTACAAAATAACAAAAAATGGAAAGGGCCCAAAGTAAATTTTGGATACCCTGCATGGTCACGACTTAATAACTCCACTTTTGGCAAGTATCACAGCTTGTAAACGTTTTCTGCAGCCAGATAAGAGTCTTTCAATTCTTGTTTGGGGGATTTTAGCCCATTCTTCCTTGCAAAAGGCTTCTGGTTCTGTGCGATTCGTGGGCCGTCTTACATGTACTACTCCATTGAGGTCTATCCACAGATTTTCGATGAAGTTTAGGTCGGGGGACGGTGAAGGCCATGGCAAAACTTTCAGCTTGTGCCTTTTGAGGTAGTCCGTTGTGGATTTTGAGGGGTGTTTCGGATCGTTATCCTGTTGTAGAAGACATCCTCTTTTCATGTTCAGCTTTTATTTTTACAGATGGAGTGATGTTTGTTTCCAGAATTTGCTGGTATTTAATAAGAATCCATTCTTCCCTCCACCAGTGAAATGCTCCCCGTGCCACTGGCTCCAACAGAAGCCCAAAGCATAATCTATCCAACCCCGTACTTAACAGTTAGAGAGGTGTTCTTTTCATGAAATCCTGCATCCTTTCTTTCCTCCAAATATACCTTTGCTCATTGAGGCCAAAAAGTTCTATTTTATCTTCATCAATCCACAGGACTTGTTTCCAAAATACATCAGTCTTCTTTAGATGCTCCTTTGCAAACTTCTGATGCAGAATTTTGTGGTGAGGACGCAGTGAAGTTTAGAGAAAAAAGGGTGCAGCATTTCATGAAAATAACACCTCTCCAAATGTTAAGCACGGGGGTGGATCGATCATGCTTTGGGCTTGAATTGCAGCCGGTGGCACCAGGGAATATTTCACTGGCAGAGGGAAGAATTAATTCAATTAAATACCAGCAAATTCTGGACACAAACAGCACATCGTCTGTACAAAAGCTGAAGATGAAAGGAGGATGGCTTCCACAACAGGATAACGATCCTAAACACATCTTAAAATCCACAATGGACTACCTCAAGAGGCACAAGCTGAAGGTTTTGCCATTGCCCTCACAGTACGTCCGACCTAAACTTCATCAAAAATCTGTGGATGGACCTCAGAAGAGCAGTGTTTGCAAGGTGGCCCAGGAATCTCACAGAACTCGAAGCCTTTTGCAAGGAAGAATGGGCGAAAATGCCCCAAACAAGAATTGGAAGACTCTTAGCTGGCTGCATCAGAATTTTGTAAAAACCCAACCAGAATTTTATTAATATGTACCATAACATTCTGAATCTTGAATTCAGTGCCTTGATTATTGAAACAAACATACCATGCAGCTTCTTTATCATACTATTAACTTGTTCAGCCACTTTCAAGAAGCTATGGACTCCAAGATACATATTTATATCAGTGGTGCGAATCGTCCTGCCATTAAATGTGTAGTTTAGCTTTTCATTTGATGCCCCGATTTGCAAAACCTGACACTTCGAAGGATTAAACACTAAATCCTATATAAGTAATCTTGCTTAAAATATTAAAGAAATGTGTCATTTTTAACTTTAAGCCTTTTGGAAATCCGGTCATCTGTTACTCACTTTGGTATTCACAGTAACAGAAATTTTGACCAGGCGTGCCCAAATTTTTACGTGCCACTGTAAGTTGACTTTCTCATTGATGATTCACATCTACTCCATTCCTCTTATCATGAACTGTGACTTTCGTTTATTTGGTATCCAGTGCATTTCTGCAGATAACTTCTAACGTAGATGTTTATTTCTTGCTCTCCTCACCTATTATCCTCCCTCCACAGGCACTCGCCCCTTTAATCGCACATTATGTTACACCTGCCAGTAGACCTCTACCCTCACCCGCATCCAGGGTCCAAAAGAGATCCCACCCCGCCTAGGTGAGATAATCTCGAACATGTGAATCCTACAGTGTTATGTAATGCACAATGTGCTACCGTTACGGCCTCCTCTTCATCGCTGAGACGGACGTTAACTGGGGGAGCACCTCACCGAGAACCTTCGCTCCATCGGCTTTGCCAGCCTGCATCTGCCGGAGGCCAGCCATTTAAATTCCACTTCCCATTCCCACATCACATGTCTGTCCACGACCTCCTCCACTGCAAGATCGGGGTAAACGCAATTTAACAGCACTTCATATTCCCCGTGGGCTGTCTTCAACCTACGCATGAACATCAAATTTTCAAACGTCCTAGAACGGCTCCGCTTCTGTACCTTTTCCTTTTTATTTCCTTTTCTCTTCCTTGATTCTACTGTCCCCCATCTCCGAATATCTCCCCCTTCCCCATCCTCTCCATTTTCCCAACACCCACACACTACTCCTACTGGTTCCCCTCCTGACCTCCCTCACTTTATTCCATGTTCCACCTTCAGCGCCTGTCAGATTCCATCATCTTCAGCCCTTTGTCATTTCCACATATCACCTCCCAGCTTCCATCATCAATCCCATTCTCCCGTTCCCTCGAGTGCCTCTCTGCCCTCACCTTCCCACATATCAGCTGCCAGTTCATGATCCACCCCTTCCCCCCACCTTTTTGTACTGGCTATCTCCACTCGTTCTTCCAGTCCAGATGAACGTTCTCGACCCGAAACGTCGACTGTCCATTTGCCTGCACAGACGCTGCCTGAGCCGCCGAGTTCCTCCAGAGCTTTGTGCGTTTTCTCCTTCAGTTGTTACGTAACTTTTAACATTTTATATGAGGAACCGTTAACGCACCTTCAATGACGAAAGAACGAGCTTGGAATTTGCTGAGTTCCTTTCTTGAAGCCTCCGACACATATTCCCGTTCACTTTTCACTTTGCTGACTCCACTGTCCATCATGTAAATACATCTTTCACTTTGCTGACTCCACTGTCCATCATGTAAATACATCTCATGGTATTCAACTTCTTCCAATATTCTGTGAGTACGATGACACTGTCCATCATGGTAAATGTTTCCCTTGTCGCATTCATTTCTATGGTGTCCTTTGCAATTGCACAAAAAGATAGCGGCTCAAACTGCATAATATCAATGTGAAATATAGTTGCAGTGTGCAATTTATCTTAACTTTTCCGAATGTACTATGTAAATTGTTTTGAACGAAACTATCAATAAAACAATAATTCCCAAAGAGACCCACTTTGTTTATTCCATTCGGTTCTCTGAGGCATCCCCTCGTTTCTTAAATTTCGCTGTCGTACAGCAACAGTTCACCCCAGTTGTGATTTCCTTCTTGTTTTACTGTATATGATTCCAAGTTTCGGTGATTAAGTATCCACTGCAGCATTTGGTACCCCCATTATACTGAAAACACACCACCTTTCCCAGATCCATATTATTTCAGTCCCTGGGATGAAATGGTTATCGGAACCGAGCCTACAATATCCACGGTAATTTTGGCATGCCCAAATCAACTAGTACGTTATGATAATAACCTGTTGCAACAACGAATAACATACTTCATTGATACAACATAGTTTGGGGGCAACATATTATCCCTGGTTTTCCAGTACAGTGTGTGCGGACATGAAAGAACTAATATTTTCCGAAAAGATTCCGAAACCCTCTATAAATTGGTGGGAGGAGTGGAAAAGAAAAGAAAACAAAACAAAAAAGAATGAACACTGGCGCCAGACTCCATCTGAGATAAACATTGCATCCGAGCAATGCACTCTGTCCAGATCGTCCGTCATCTGAATTGAATACCGGGATTAGAATTGACCGGTATGAGGTTGCGTTTAACTTCATTAAGATATTGGACTGCTCTTGGCCTACTGTGGCCGGCAAAATCCACAGTGGCAGAGAAATGTCCCGTCCCAAGTAACCGGATTCAAAACAAGTGCTTTCCAAGAACAGTCAGATTCTTCAAACGAACATTGCACCCTAATCCTACCTCAGCAATGGCACACTACAGACCACCTGTTGCATTGTCACGGTGGTTGTTCATTGTGTTTTTGCACTAATATCTTGTTTCGGGAAGTGTTTCCCTCACCACCCTGCATAATCAATGCACAACTCAAGTATAATCCACTTTGTTGTGTTGTCTGAATATACGTTCCTGTGATGCTACTGCAATCAATTTCTTCCTAACATCAATACCTGACCGTACTTGTGCTTACGACAATAAATTCGGTTTAAGAATTAAAAGATATTCTGTGGCATAAAAGGCGCTGCAATCCCGTGAAGATCCCACGCGTGCCCAAATAATACACCAGATTGAAAGCAAACATTTTCTCCGGTTGTTTACCAGCAGGTGGTCATTTCAAGGAAAGCTGAAGTCACGGTTTCTCTCCAGCGAGTGTACACAAGCAAGCTGATGAAAGGAAAGCAGGCTGCAGAGAGACAGGGAAGAGGGCGGGAGCGACTAACTGATTTAACAAAATGAGAGATTCCACAAAGCAAAACGGGGTGTTGAGAATGTTAACACGGGTTCGACTGATGAATCTGGAGAAGGAAAACTGAGAATATTAGATCACAATCTGAATTTGAAGAAATTATCATGAACTGCGGGTGGGTTAATTGGCCGCGTCGAACTAAAACCTGCGGATCTTGGACATTTTTACCACGCAATATTTCCAGTGATTGCTCCTGCCAATATTGGTGGCAGAAAGGAAACAGGGGTTGGCCTGTTGCCATACAAAGTGAGATGTATTCAAACTGTGAAATAACTGAAAACGTCCCTCGTGCAATCGTGGGTATATCGCCCGTGCAGTATCCTTAATTTCACTGGATTTTGAACCACTTTATATCGATGGACTCCGGGATCCAAAAGACCAATAACAACGCAAACCCTGTGAACACAACCAAGACCGATTGGAGCGTGTAGTTCGCAGAAGTCGTCTCCAGAGGGCTGGATGATGTGTTGGCCTCAGGCATGGTACGCGCGAACGACTGAGAAAGCCATTCGGGCAATTCGTTGGATGGTGAAAGTGGATTCGGAAACTGACGCCATGTTCAAAATCATGTATTTATACAATTATAATATTAAAGGATTTAAAAGCAAGAGTAGGGAATTGTTCCCACACATATATTCCCTAATTCAATGTAGCTCCACACCTGAGCCCATATTCCTTTGAAGATCTTGGCCTCTTATTTCAGCCTTGAATATCCAATGACCAAGCATGAATATCCTTTTGAAGGCAGAGCGATAGGCACTGTTGCATGGACTTCAGGTATTTCTGAAATGGTCACTTAATGCGCGTCTGGACTCGGACCTCAGCTGCCCTTTTTGCTTTCTACAGGTGCTGCTTTATATGTGCGTTTACCCACCTGTTTGATTTTGCCCCAGGTTCAGCATCTGTAGTCTATGTGTCCTCATTTGGTCAAAATACTCTTAATTTGGCATTTATTCCCATTCTAATGCGATGTCTGGTTTTGTATAAATTCTCCAGATAGTTTGTGCTGGCCCAGCGACGTCGATCCAATGGCTAAGAAAGCAGAACAGCGCCTCTACTTCCTTGGAAGCTGAGAAAAACGCAGCATAGTTTTTCGGTACACTGCAGAACGCATCAAAATGGGATGCATCGCAGCTTTATAGGGCAGCTGCTCTGCCCAGAATCGCAAGAAATTACAGAGAGTATGGACAAGGAAAAACAGAATCCGCTCCATGGTCTCTGGCAACATTTCGCGCTGACTCTGGAAGGAGCCAACATCATCCAAGACCCATCCGATCCGAACATTCTCTCTTCTCCCCACTTACATCGCGCAGAAATTACGAAAGCTTGAAAACACGCACCACCAGGTTCAAGGACAGCTTTTCTCAAGAAAGGACGTCTTGCAGGATAATGATGGACACTTGACCTCACAATCAACTTCATCAGGCCCTTGCACCTCATTGTCTGCATGCACTGCAATTTCTCTGTGGCTGCAACATTATATTCTGCATTCTGTTCCTGTTATTTCCTTTGTACTCCTGCGGTGTACTTATACTTTGAAATAATCTGTGTAGAGGCATGCAAGAAAACTCGTAACACTAGTCAATAATAAACAAATTGCCAATTATACTGCATCATATCGCTGGTCACATTGCATTATTTATTATCCTGCGAGTGGATGCTCCGGTTAAAGTTGAACTGCTCGTTGTCACAAAAAACAAGCTTCGTTATCATACCTATACATACTCTGTCACACAAGCTTCATATTGCGCTGTATAAGCTTTATATTACACTGATTCAGTTGTACCATTGTCATTACATTTGGTAAATCCTTGCTGTGTATTATATTGACTCCTCGTCATCTTAATCAGTCTGCCACCGGCTCGTTGATCTGGATCGTTTCTGTTCGAATCAAACCAATTTCTGGAAACTTTGGTCAAATCTCTGCACATATCTCATTGGTCCTCTTTGCAACCATTCTGTCACGTTCAAGATTCATATTCGTTTACACAAGTGAAAACACTGTTGAATTTGATCCACTCTGAAGTAATACTCTTCCATAGAAATGACATCGACCCTGAGAACCTGGATCGAATCTCTTTATTATGGAGGTCGAATATGATGGAAGTCTGGAATTTTACTGGGAAGAAACTTCTTACCAAGAAGTAACATAATAATGAATAGCGGCGGAAGGCGGTTATTCATGATGACGCTCCCTGAGTCTGTATTTCCACGGCCGAGAGAGTGGAAACGCCCTGTCGGAGCAGAAGCAGAAATACCCTGTCTCCACTGCCCTGTTAAGCCGACCAATCACAAGCGCAGCTCACGTTATCAACTCTCCAATGACACAGGACAGAAAAGGCGCTCAGACAGAGACCAGGAAACGAACTGTGGGCGGGGCGGCCGCAAGTGTCAAAACCAGGTAGGTCAAAGCCTGTGCGTCTGGACGTAAATTGTGCAGCGCCGCTCAGCGGTGAGGGGAGTTGGTGTAGCTCTTGGTTATCGAAGAGAAGACTGTGATCATGTTGTGCTTGCTCACTGAACCGGCAATTGTGAACAGATCGAGTGGGAGAGAAACGGACGGCTGGCGCAACAGTGGAGATAATAGCAGTCTTTCCTCATCTCTGGTGGATTTCTTGGAAGAAAATAGAGACACTAGATTTGATGTAGAAACCCAGACACCATCAAACCGCATCCAGCGCACTATAATTCGGCGTCGATGCCTGTATGGAACCTAGTTTTTCTCTAAATAGCTTCGTAATTAATTAGATGTTAGAATATCGATTTTGAGAGTCAGGGTTGTTGCAACGTGAAGGCGGCCGGAGTTGCATTGAAAATAGCCTGGAAGAAAAGAAAGTCAATTCCACCAGATGGCAGCAAAACACCAACGAGTACGACACAAGAGATGTTGACTTTTTCCACAGAAGCTGCTTGACCTGCTGAATGTTTCCAATACTTCTATTTTTACCTTCATCAGGTGAACTGTAAATTAAGCGTAACTGGTGCGGAAAAGGACTCTTCTGTCCGCTGAAGTGCGAGTTTTTCTCCCTGTTAAACGTGCGGTAAAACAGCCTGCTGACAAAATTATTTCTGCTCCAATTGACCTATCTGGCTGGATATTAAGCTGTTTCTCAGGCCTTTGAGCATTGAGCTCAATGCTTTATTTACTTCTGGAGATATTTGAATGTATTCAGCGAATTTGCCGTCTGAATTTTATGAAATCATAACATATAAACAATATCGCATTTTTTGTCGTGGGATGCCATTCAGTCTGAAAAGTGTCTCCAGTTCAGACGGGCCCACAGTAATATGAAACAAGTTTGAGCCGACGCTCACAGGAGTTACATGGGCTTTGGATGAAAGATATACTGGATTTGTAGGCGGTGCAGAGGAAGTTCACCAGGTCGATTCCGGAGATGAAGTGGTTAGCCTTTGCGGGCTGTTTGAGGCGTCCGAGATCTATTCGTTGGAATTCAGGAGTATGAAAGGGGATTTTACAGAAACATATACAATTAAGCAAGGCATAGATAAGGTGGAGGCAGGTAAGTTGTTTCACTGGTAGGTGAGACTAGAACTAAGGCATATAGCCTCAAGAGGCAGGTGGGGTAGATTTAGCACAGAAATGAGGAGAAACTTATTTTCCCAGTGAGTGGTGAATCTGTGGAATTCTCTTCCGAGGGAAGCAGTGGAGTCTAGCTCATTAATTATATTTCAGACACAATTGGATAGATTTTTGCAGAGTACTGGAATTAAAGAATATGGGGAAATGGTCGGCAGATGGTTCTGAGTCCACGGACATGTTCCATTTGAATGTTGTGGCAGGCTCGACGGGACACACGGCTGACTTCTTCTCCTATTTCATAAGTTGTTATATTCCTATTACTGCAGTATCTGCCTGTGGAATATACTTGACCAGCATAAAGTGAATTAACCTGGATGAAGTTGGACGAACTCGGCCTAGTTTCAGAGTCGCTGCTGTGATGTGCAGAGAGTCTGGACATAGCAGCAGGATACTATCGTTGTACCTGCTGTAAGGTGGATTTATTCAATTTAAAGCAGTGAATTCATTCTGCATGGACACGGCTGATCCAAATAGAAATCCTGATACAAAGACAAAATACAGCAAATGCTGGAAATATCAAAAAGAACAGGAAGTGAATGAAAACCCCACAATATCAGGTAACATCCATACAGTGTGAAGGAGAGTTCATTCTTCAGATCATTTATTCATCTTTGAAACAAGGAATTCGTCTGTGCAATAAATACCAGAGCAATATGAACAGTGACCAGACAGATTCCAACAGGTACGAGCGAAATATAATCAACTGTCAAAGCGTTGTGGAATATCAACAGAGATGAGGCTTAATTAAAAAAAAAGTCAAGCCATCATCATTATTACCATTATATTATCTAATTAATCTTTATACAATTAAATTAATATTATTTTATAATAAAATGTTGAAATAATGCAATACAAATACAAAATAACAATAAATATTAATTTGTCAATTAAATAAAAATAATTCAAAACATTCTGGATGTCAACCCGTCTCTCATATCTTTGAGAACAGCGGTTATTGCTTTCTTTTCTTTTTGACTCGTTCTATTTTAATCACCAAATTTACGGTCTGATTTATATGAAATCATAACGCTCCTGGATCTCAGGAAGGGACCCGGACCTAACCAACCAAATCCGGAACTACACCTTCTTTCAGATTAGTATTCTGCAGAAAGTGACGTTGTACCTTCCCAGTGGTGCAGCTTATCCTTCTGATTCATGACCCGCAGGTCGCTGAGACAGCAACAGTCTGGCTGTTGGGAGCAGCAAAATGAGTCTCCATGCAGTCGCTGCGCTGTGGGTGACATTGATCATCGGTAAGAAGACAAATGAGTCTAAGTGTTCACTAAAGTTCTAGGGTACAGCGAACAGTGCAGGTCCCCAGACGTAGAATCTCAGAGTAAATCGAAGTAAAACAAGTCTTATTTAAGAAATTCAAGTGGTTGTAACCATAACGAAAAATACAAGGGGGTGAGATATTTCCTCGTAAGAGGAATGGCCAGAGAAAACAATCATATCATGAGGTTTGCGACAGAATGAACTTGGAGAAAACACGTCCACCTCTGTGATATTTACATCAGATGAGCAGCAGGATGAGATCTGTAGTCGCTGTTAATTCGACGTAATATTCAGGAGAAATTCATTCATTTGAGCATGTGAAAAAGGTGTAACTCTGTATCAGATGGAGTACTGGGGAAGAATAACATGCGTTTCATGAAAACGATGACCTGAGAGAGAGAAGGGAATCTGGACCAGCTGATTGGAAGTGAAGAAGAGTTGTGGAAAGCGGTGTGGGTCACACAAAGGTGCTATTGAGTTCTCTTATGTGCTTTGTTTGCTTTCATGTGATCTAGAGCCTGAGCGCTCTGCCACCAATTATATTTCAATTTGTGAGTTGTGAACGTTTGTTTCTCCTTACGCAGGTCTGTGCGATGCTGATTCCGCGACTCAGCGGGACTCAGGGCTCACACGGACTGAGGGGAAACACCTTACGTTAACCTGCAACTACAACAGTAATATTTATTATTTATTCTGGTACCGCCAGTACCCAGGCGGACGGGCCGAGTTTGTAGTCAACAGAGGAATAGACGGCGGCAATGAACTTCAGGCGGATTTCGCAAAAGGCCGGTTTGCTGATGTAGTCCAGGCGTCCAGGAGGGAGTATCGATTAACCATTCCGGTGCTGCGGCCTTCCGATACGGCGATGTATTACTGTGCAGCACCTCACAGTGATGGGAACGGTTTACATCCTCGTACAATAACTGTCGAAGATTTCTGGGGCACAGCTGCTGTGTCTGCTGCAGGCTGTTTGTAAACACGGATCAGGCATTGACACGGGGGCAGTGTCGCTGTGCGTCAAAGGAACTTCTCTTCTGGGTGCACTCAGTGAGTTTACTGAACAGCGAATGGCTTCATAATATCTCAGTGTAATTTTTATCAAATATAATTTAGTAATGATTACTCTGAGGTCCGAGTAAACTGTAGTTACTTTGGCTTCACATCAAGTAAAGATCTCTCATGCAAAATGAACAATATCCCAACTGGTGCTGTGAGATCCAGTTGGTCTGAACTGGAACAGTACTGCAATAGGTCGCACAGAGATATGAAAGATGTTTTGGCCTATTGTCACAGTCGTCACATTAATTCAGCAGACACCGATAGCAAATCAGTGCCCAGTGTAAAATGATCAATGAATAGGCCCGCAGTAAGATGGACGAACACAGCTGGAGGAGTATTGGACCCAGCTTAAGTGCCGCTCTTGCAGCACGAAAAAATTTAGACCTGCCTTCGGAGGGTCCGAATGTATTTTAGCAATGACTGAAGCGTCTAAACAGGAGCATAATAATGTCTTGTCCCCTGTAATATTGGGTCATTTAATTCAGAAGAGTGAATTCACCCAGTGTGATCACAACTAGTGGAATATGTACATAAGTAGGGGCTGCTGTAAAAGGGTACACTTTCATATAAACGCGATAAGAAGACAAAATACTGCTATCGCTGGAAAAGCTGGAAGTATAAAATGGAACAGAAAGATCAGAGAGTATCTGTAAGGAGTGAAGGAGAGTTAATTCTTTCGATCATTTAAGTTGCTTCCAAATAAGACGTTCACCTCATGTGAGATGTACGATAGAAATATGTAGAGTGTAATTTATACCATGAAGAGTCAATAATAATACAACGGACAGAAGAATTGAGAAAAGCTGAATTTCTGTTCTCCATCATTTCTTGAGCAACTACTGTATTTTTTAATTTCATCCCAGACCCCAATAAATTTGTGCAGACTGATTCTCAGTTCTCTGATCTCTAGTCCTTAAGAAGTGTCCTGACCCGAAACGTTGATTGTCTGCTTTTCACCACGGATTCTGCCAGGCCTGCTGAATTCCTCTAAATCATACTGGTTTTCATCGAGATTCCAGCATCTGCAGTCCTTTGTTTCCCTGATCTCGCCTTGTGTCTTTCAGAGAATGTGATGACAATTGTGATTCTCTCCCCAGGAAATCCACCACTTGCAACCATCACTCGCAACCATCACTCGCAACCAGGTATTAATGGCGGTGTCGAAATTCATGGTCATGGTCGTCGGTGTGATATTAAGCCTGCTTCGGGCAATTTATTTCCCTATTAATCTGCTCTCCACCACTCCGGAGTGCAGACTGGTTGATGGCTCCAGCTTGGTTTCTCAAGACATTTCGGTCTGGTTAATGATCAATTTCACCTTCGACCAGTGCATCGCCATTTGCACACATCAACGGAAATTCAGATATTTCACCGAGAAATTGGCGGCTGTTCTCATTGGAACAATGTGTCTGATCGGGTGTTTGAAGTTCGTCTCGCTGCGTAATATATGAACCTGCGTATTTTATTGATAAGGTGCCCTGGAACTGCGGCATAAAATGAATCAATTATACTTCAGTTGCATGGAAGGTTTATGATTGTTTAAACTGTACTTTAATTGTATTGTCAATTTTTGAACAAATGTGGTTTAATGTAGTCATCTCTTTATCTTCCTTCCATCTCCACGCCATGTAATAAACTTCACCGCACTGGGGTTTTTGCAGTTGGCTCCGTGATATGCAGCGGCGTGCGTGTTTGATCCAACATAATGAGATTTTGTACAGCTATCTGCTCTGCAGCGCTGTGTGTCTCTAATCCACAGTACTGGGGTATTTGCACAGTTCTCCTAATGTGCTGTATCACTGTGCTGTGCGTGAACTAAGTGCACAGTGATACATAGCCGCATCGATCGGTTTCAATTTGAAGATGGAAAACTGGCTGATTTTCTTTCGAGGATAAAGGATCGCAGAAATTCGTCCTCCAGCCGCCTTTTCCGTATCGTGCTCTCCTGAAGTGTGTCTGTGGAACAGCAATATCGGAGCCTGCGCTGGGAACTTCCGATACCAGTGCAGTGCGTACGGACAGAACCCAGAATATTTGCAGCTTAAAGTGACGGTTTCGACAGCAGAAGATCGAAGAAAAGGACTCTGAGACCCCGGGGAAATGGGACCTGCAGAAATTAAAAGGGAATATTGTTGCTGATTTCCTAATGATTGTCAGGAAAAGCGTTGCAAAGAAGAAGAGATTTCGTTTTCACACACTTCTCTTCATTTGAAATGTTTGCAAACTATGTTCCTTGCCCTTGTCAATGATTCTCTCGAATTACTGCTGTAGGGAACTCAATGACGTATGGCCAATGGTGGACAGGCTGAAATTATTGGAAAGAAATCTGGAGAAATTTGTAAATATATGGGGAGGAAAAATAGTGGACAGATTCAGAGACGGCACTCGGAAAATTGGCCGAATTACCTTCCTCTGTTCTGTAAATCTCTGTCATTTGTTTTTCAACCGTTGTTATCATGTCTAGTAATGAAGGACAAATCGGAAGAAAGATTGTTGCCAATATGTTTTCTTCTCAGTGATGGGCGATCTTTCCACACATATTTTCTTTTTTGTTTGGGCCAGTGCGTTTCAAGATTCTAAACAGAACAATGACTGAATCAAGCGAACACTGATCATCTGTGGGACAAGGGTTCACCTTCAAGAGCACTTTAACACATGCCGATATAAAACCACTGCTCTCTGGGCTTTACTTTAAAAAATATCAGTGTACATGACTTTCTCCATCCTGGTTTTATTTCAATAAGATACAGCTGGTTTGATGATTATTCCGCATCTCAGTCGCTCGCATTTTACTGCCTGCGGTTTAGACTTTGCTCTGTAGAGAATCTTTCTCACAGTCTGTCAGTTGTCGGTTGGGTTTATTCTCTGCCCTTTCCGCAACGTGTTTCAGACAGTCACAGCTCAGAACCTCGCCAGTTACACTCCCGCAGCAGATTTTAAATAATAAAGAGATTACCTCAGTCTTATAATACCGAGAGAGTGTTAACACATTCCACAGATTCATAACCTACAGGAAATCCCCACACACTTCCAGTCAATCTGGCTGCGCTGTGAACAACATTGATATCGGTACCTCTGCGCCACACCTCAAAAAGTGCTACCGGTGAACTTGAAAACCACCTTCACATTCTGTGAATTAACCGGTGACTCTTAGTCTGCACACTTTCGTTCAGGTGCTCCTGTTTATGTTGTCATATTTATTAAATTCCGTAGCTCTGGACATCGCTCACAACACCAGCATTGATTGCAAATAGGCAGCCCTAATACGCCTACTCCCGGTGTGTTCCACACCTCCGCTGTCCAGACACACGCCCGGATGCCGCTCCCGTTGTCCACGTCTCCTCTGGACCACTTTGCAGAAACCCGTTTCGAAATAACGCCTGTTTCACCTTGAAGGAAATTGATGTCAATCTATCCTAACATTAAATGACACTGACGATTCCTGGCGACAGCGTGAAAGTTGGCGAGGTTTACAGATACTTAGTTTCTCCGACAGCTCTTTCCATATACGGACCATAGTCTGAATGTTGCCCCTAAGATCCCTTTTAATTCGTTCTCTTCTTGCCGTAAACCGACACCCTCGAGTTTTGGGTTAGATCTCCCTGGACAACAGCCTGTGTGCATTGTTCCTTACAATGCCCCTTTTGATTTTACCCACCATAAGTTCACCCCATGTGTCCGACGCTCCAGGGTTAAAGTCCTGCCCTGCCCAAACGCTCCCCATGATTCAGGCTCTAAACATTCTTATAAATCTTTTTTTTTGCACTGTTTCCTGATCAATTAATTCTTTCCCATAACGAAGTGACCAAAGCTGGATACAATACGACAAGTACTGCCTCAACAACGTGTTATACATCTGGAACATAACTTCCACATTCTTGTACTCAATGCCCTGACTGATGAAGGCCAGCGAGCCAAAATCCTTTTTGTCAACACCTTGTCAACCTGTGACGCCACTTTCAGGGAACTATGAACCTGTAATCTTTTGTTACCCTTTACCACAACGCTCTCCAGGAACGTTACCATTGATCCTCCCCTGTATTGACATCCCAAAGTGCAACACCTCACACTTATCTGAACTAAAATGCTTTTGAACAATGTTCGGCTCACGTACCTAGCTATTGCCCCCACCCCCCACCCCTTGTAATATTTGATAACTAATTCAATAAGCTACCACCTAGTTTAGGATCATTCGTAAACTTACTTGCCATGTATTGTACATTCTCATGCACATCATTTGTATCAATAAAGAAGAACAAAGATCCCAACACAAATTCCTGTGGCACACCACTAGTTACATTCCTCCAGTCCTAGAAACAACTTTCCATCATTCTCTGATTCCGACCATCAAGCCAGCTATGATTTGTCAGATACGCAAAATGCCGAGATTACTATCCCCAATAAGACCTTGACTTTCCAACAGGACTATTTATGTAACACTTTTAAAAGCCTCTCACTTACCAATCATTCAATTACCTGCAGAGAGTCTTACCCAATCCATCTCTGCCAAGATCCAGACTGATGCCTCCAAAATTTGATCGGCCCGTTTCGTGAATCAAACCTGCCGTTCTCTGCAACTCTAAAATAGAATTATGGTCACCGATCACAAAATATTCTCCGACTGGAGATCGATCACTTTCCCTGCCAGTGTTGCCCCCCACCCTTTCAGGACCCTCCATAGATTCGACTGCTGCCTTCTTTACGTCATGTTTCCTGCTTTTGCTTGAAATGCGAATTTTCTTCACTGATTTGGAGTGGGTCTTTCCTCGCTTGATGGAGTACTTTCTCTCCAACTAGAGCTACTTCGAAACCGATTCTTCTTGCTGTCGCTTTAGACAAACCTATACAATGCGTCTGGGAGCCGAGTTTCATTTTATGTACAATCTCCGTGAACTTCATTCTCTACTGAATATGGGAATGTGACCATTTTGTCTGTGCTTCAAAAATATTTTACAGGTTATGACATTCAACTGCATATTGTATGCTGGTATAACTGCCATATCAATGAATATAGTCTTTAAAATATGCTGTTATATTCTGGCATTTTGGATTTTATATTTATATGACTGTCTTCACGTGATCTTGAATTCCGTTATATTTCTATTACATACAATTGCAGCATTTATTGTGATATTTTTCTTGAATGTTGATGGAGATTTTTCAATTAGTTACATTAATGTATGCGCTTTTATCTCAGTTTGTTTCATGATGCCATATTAGTTTACTTACCAAATAATGCTTCATGTTATTTGGTTATATTTCATTCTGATAACATTTAATACCTGTCGCAAATGGCAACGGCAATGGACTCCGAAACCACGAGAAATTTTTTTGTTACTGAGTGAATCACTGCATCTTTGTCTGCTCCACCGCAGTGGCGTGAGAAGTACACTGATAGAGTCAATTGTCGGAGCAGAATTGCAGAACGTCCGAGCGGTGACCAGGACATAATCCCGGGCGACCCTGTTCAGAAGCAGTCGTAAAAATCCTGCAGATCACTCCCGTGGATACGGACACATAGTTCTGTGCCGTACAGGCACGGTGAAACAAGTATCGAAACAGAACGTGGGGAAATACGTAACTTAAAAGGAGGAGTAGTTGACAGATTATCTTCTGTTTCTGTAAAACCTCCCTTAATCTCTCAACGAGAGCCCTTCCCTACCTTGTGTCATCACTGAACCGGAATACATGATCAGCGCATCCTCCTGCTGTTTGGAATAACTGTCAGACTTGATAGTTAAAACCACAGTGGTTCTCACTCTGTTACTGATCTGGTGTGTGACTGGCGCTCGGGGATAAATCAAAGACCAATCGTTCTCCGAAAGTCTCGATCGATTGGTCATAGTGTCCTCGGTGTCACCTGGTGATCAGGTATTCTGCCCGGAAATCCGGTGTTCAGGTTATCTCTCCTATCATCTGAACATTAATCTGTATTTCCAGTCAGCGTAGGTGAATGTACTCCTGTACCCAATTGGAGATTAGCAATCACTCGTGTGAGTTGGCAATTGCGCAGTTTCTCGGCAAGATTGGATTTGAACTGTTGTTTGTTGGTAGATTTTCATGCATCGCTGTGCTTACGCTTGGTTGCTCGAGTTTCTTAAACAAAGAACGTGTGTTGCAGTGAGAGGGAGGTTGCATATTTACTTGTCTTTCATTGGTCCTTTGCATGAAATGACGTGATGTTCGCATCAGGAGATATTCGTAGATGTTCATGGCCGACACCCTTCAGGTTTCCGAGACCCGCAGTGATCTCACAGCATCGGAATTGAAATGGCGTGTTCTTATACACTTTGTGATGTGGGCGACCTTCATTATCCGTGAGAACATTCATTTCTCCAAACAATTGTAGTTCCAGGGAGATAGAATTTATTTTAAAAGATAACAAAAGGTTTATTGAAATTCAGTTCTTCATTTGTTGAAACATACTTGTTCAGAAGTAGATAGTGTGTGTCTCCATAAATAAATAATTTAATTTGACATCATTTAAAATAATTATATTTAAATATTTTTTGGAATTGCTTTAAGGAACGCGTATCTTCTTAGATAACGCCTGAGCTCAGAGCCAACAAAGGAAAGGCTAATGCTGTCTCTTTGGGAAAAATTTCTCCAGATTCGGCACTGGAAGATTCTCGAAAATGAGATCAGGGAGAAGGGAATTTGATAATATGGTGATGGACTGAGGTGAACAAATCGAGGTGGGAATTTGGGTAAACGTGGAAGCTTGTGCCGGATATCCAGAAGGACAAAGACCAGTTGTTAAGCATGGAATAATGGTCTTCCGTAAATTGAATTTAACCATTAAAGTATCCGTTCTATACTCAGACAATCACTTGGGTTCAGTGTTGAACATGAATATCGATTTCTCGCTAGTCTTAACGTCTGCCAGGTCTGGCAGATGCAGATTCTGTGACCCGGAGGAGACATCGCTCACACGTACAGATGGGAAAGACGTCATGTTAACCTGCACCAATGCCAAGGAGGTTTATTACTTATTCTGATACCGCCTGTACCAACGGAGAGCCTGGATTTACGGCCCGGAGACACACCAAAGTTGGCTTTGAATACAAGGCCGAATTCGCGCGAGACCGTTTTTAGGATGGAGTCCCGAAGTCAGAGAAGAAATATCGATTGGCCATCTCAGGCCTGCGGCTGTCTGACAAGACGGTGTATTGCTGCGCACTGAGTCTCAAGGTGTTGGAAGTGGTGCACAGACTGGTACAATAACTGCTGTGTATATCTGAAGCATAGCTGCTGTATGCTCAGGAATGTAGATCACTGCGGCTCAGACAGCGTCACTGTAACCCAAACGCTCTGTGCGCAGACCACAGCATGTGCAACATGGTTCACATGATGTCCTGACCTTGTTTAATTCTTGTCGTGACTAACAGCTTTAACGGGTTTGTCAAGGGAAGCAACTGGTCCAGTGAAAACAAATTGATGCCCTTGTTATGAAACCGGGCGTCATTGTATCATAAACATCTCCCTCACGTCCAATGTGAAACTAAAGATTGATTTAAATGTTTGTTGTGCAGCGAAGCCAAGGCAAGCGGGGAAGTTAATATCTTAAGGAACAATGTCTGTTCCTTCTGTTGTAACCTTTGCTGCCAAGTTCAGCATTTTCAGGTGATCACTAATTGTTCATGACAAGCGGATTCTGAAGCTGTTTTGTAGAAAAGCAAACAGGCCAGAGAAGCATTAGAAATTCCCTCCTGAATACCAGTTCCGAGGGATCAACGTTTAAAATGTTCCGCTGTCATTTTTACAGAAGCTGTATTTTAATACGCAATTATGATTATAATTTTCCCACACGGAGCTGCTCTGCTGTCGACCTAGTATTTAGGAATATTGAGTGTGGTATAAACATTGGCGGGCACACCGGAGACTTCGCAATATCATCATGAGATCTTCCACGATCACGGAAATGAGAAAGCTGGCGTGATTTGCTTTTTTTTCCTCTCGGTTGACTTCTACGCTGGAAAGCCAGTATGGATCTTATGTTCCAACCATGGTCCGGCGATGATATCAGCGATAAGAGATATCTACTTTTTTTATTTGGAAGTAAATCCTTACCGAGTAGTGATATGATGATGAGGAGCGGAGTCAGGCACTTCCGCATGGTACACCGTGAGTCTCTGACTCCGCAGTTCAGTAAAGCGTCTGTCCCAGTAGTAACACCAATCCACAAATCGCGTATCGTCCTGATGAAAGCAATGCCGACCAGACGTCAGGGGCTTGCATCTCGCCCAAATCAGAGCGCGGCTTGAGATGAACAAACCAAACGTCAGCTGTGGGAGGGGCCATCCCCGAATCCAAGCTGAACCTCTTACAGGTTGCAAAACAGTGAAAAGTGAGCGGCTCCGCTCAAGCGCCACTGTGGTGAAAGAGCGGGAGAGGAGATGGTTTTCTGAAGGGGAGCTTTGGCAAAACGGTTCGTGCTTTGCGAAAAAGTGAGAGGGAAAAATTAGAGCATGGCCAAAGTCAAAGAGCACAGATCGTAGAACCGTACAATCGTAGAGCAGAGCCAACGCCTGACCATCCCTCCCCCTCTCCTTTTTTTTACTTTATATCTCTCCTCTCCACTCTTTGCCTTGATGCAGTGTCTCAGCCGAAACGTCGAATATCCCTTCGCATCACGCATGCTACCTGACCCACTTAGTTCCTCTAGCTGTTTTGTTTTGTTAGCAGTTAGTCTTCCGGAAGTTGTGCTCAGATGCATCTGCAGGTTCTGTCGTCGGATTTCGACACCCGCACACTCCCACCACCGACACACTTTTTTTTTTTCTTGCGTGAATACACAAGCACTTCGTGAGTTTAACAACAGGACCTGCTTTCCTCACGGATTAGGGATATCAATTACAGATTACAAAAACATTTCAACGTTACAGCAGTTCTAAACTCAGTTTTCAGTACGGTAAGTCCCCTGACATTGACCTTACTGCCTGTCGAACTAAGCAAGCTCAAAATAATTTTTGCGACTCTGTTCACTCTTCCTTCATCTTTGCAATCGTTGCCCTAGTGAGGTAACGACTGAGCGGATCCTTCAGGTTCATTGCGAAAAAAATGCGTTGAGCACACCCGCGTTCACACTCTTCCCCCCAAACAATGCCTCTTTACTGCCCTGCTTATTTACCGTATTTCAGACAGAAGAATTGTTAAAATAGGGGAGGGTATGATCGACAATGGTAATCAGTTACGGAAAATATCAGAGAGAACACGCCGATACAAAGGGATTTTTCAGGCCTTCAATGAAGTTCAACATCGATATATCGATATGCTGCCACTGGACACACATTGCATCTCTAAAATCATCCTGTACATCTCCCAATCTTTGTTACACTTTATATTTTATGATAGCGAAGGGTTTACTCCCAACGCACTTTTTTTAAACTTTGGAAGGTATTTCTATTGCCTACGTAGAAGCGCCCTCTGCAGAGCGCTCGTGGAATTACTGAAGGTGCGTTTTTGTTCGAGTCTACCGCATTTTCACAGCACTGTGAATCTCATGGCACAGAGGTACAGGGCGGAATCGGAGAACACGGCCTCGCGGATTGTCAGCTCGGAAATCCTGGCGGTTTTATTGAATACGGCAGAGAATCGATGTGTGATGCCGTTTACTCTGAATACCTGCTTCCCTATCACCTGAAGCATGTACCGTGGCGACTGGGAGGCGCGCTGCCTGTACCAGTACACGTTTGGGTTTGTATCACTGGTTTTCAATGTGCAGCCCAGTATGGCAATATTTCCCTCTTCAAATGTCACTTCAGCTTCAGACTGTTCCACTGTATCCTGAACGCTCCAATCTAATATAAAACAAGCTAATTATCACCGACAATATCATTCGCAACATAAGAAAACAATTATTATCATGACAGCAACAGTAATCATAATTAACCGATCACCGGAAGTCAGGATTATTTACACTGGGAAGAAACCTCTTACTTAGAAATGGCATGATGAAGAGGAGAGTGATCAGGTGTTCAAACATCATTCCAGATAAGCCTGTTACACTGTATCCTTGTATATGCTCCGGCGGTGTAGAAATCCGACACCCTGCTCTATTGCCCCACTGACGCAGCGAATGCCAACCAATCTTTGACCGTCCGGCTGCAGCGATCACTCACAGACAAAGGCAGGCACGGCGCTGTGAGCCTGACAACAAACGCAAGAGGCAGGCGGGAAGTCCACAGGTTTACGCTGATTGGAGAATGCGTGAAAGGCCGGAAATTGCGCAGGCAGCTCAGCTGCAAGAGATCTGGGGAGGACGGAAATGACAATGGCTGTCGAAGTTAAATCGTCGCCAGTTTGTTCCTGGTCACTGAGCAAGTGCTTGGAAGTCCACAGAGCGACAAGGGAACAAGGGATTCTACAACGCCAAATTTAATGTCAGTACTTAGGCATCTCTTGACTGTATCTGGCTACGAAAAAAAGAGCAGAACATTCGATCGCAGTGTACAGGAATGCTCAATCTCCTAGTTTCTTTGATGTATTCCGCAGTGTAGTTCAGTCTCAGGAGAATAAATTTCCCTCTTGAATGTCTTCGTTGTACACACGTTCTGTGTGTGGGTGGGTGAAGTTGGTCAACGTGTTTAGAAGGCAACAAGGAGAGTGTGAAATGCTTTAGGACTTCAATGGATATTTAGGATGGGGAACAAATGTCGACGTTACCAGCGACGTCTGTATTTAATAGCACAAAAAAAGGCAGACTAAAGATCATACGAACCGAGTGGAATGCCGCAGTTGCTATGACTGTTTATGCCATCTGTTCATGTAAAATGATTGAAGATTTACAGGTGGAAGACATTTCTCTAATGTTAAGTAAGAGATAGACCTCTTGTAGAATCTCAGCAAACACACATTGTCTCACGTTTGCAAACGTTTCATTGTTGCACCTATTGTCTGGAACGTTTTATTCTGAAAGTACCACAAAAGAGACAGCGAAGCACACATATCCGTACAAAGAGCAGACCGTCTCCTCATTTTTCGGCTCTTCCTTCAACCAGGTGAGTCTTAAATCGCGCGTCACTTTATTGGGTATTTGGACCCGACAATCACACGCAGGCTGTAATCGGGCAGACACGAATATTGTGTTCCACCGTTAAATGATGCCTTTGCCCTGTCATCCAGAGAATAACGAAGACGTCACGAGACGATGGCCCGTACTGGTCTGCCGTCGGCTCCTAATAATCAAAGTTTTGGTTATCATTTTCTTTGCTACCGCTCTAAGGACCGAGACAAACAGCATGCTCACGCATACTGACATACAGAGGGGGAGTGAGAGAGAGAGAGAGAGAGAGAGAGAGAGAGAGAGAGAGAGAGAGAGAGAGAGAGAGAGAGAGAGAGAGAGAGAGAGAGAGAGAGAGAGAGAGAGAGAGAGAGAGAGAGAGAGAGAAGGAGAGAGCGAGAGACGGAGGGACAGATGAAAAGACAGTCCGACCGAGAGAGAGACAGAGAGCGAGTTACATTCTCTCCAGAGAGAACCTGCGTCAGCCTGAGAGATATTATTACTCGTCAACACACCTTCAGGAATTTTGCCAGTCATGTAGTCGATTCACTCTTGGTTTGATTGTTAGTTGGGCGAGACTTCTGCACACACTGGAACAGTTTTGAGTCGCCATGATAGCCAATTGATAGCAACAGGTGGCGTTATTTTCAAATGCATCATCGAAAGTCCTCAGAAGAAACTCGCGTTTTGTTTGTGAAGAGAATGGGGGAAATTGTAGCAGGTGGTTTGCCATTGCAAAATAAGCTACCTGGTATGGTTCAGGTATAGTCAACATCAGAAAGGATTGATATTGTCATGAGTGGTGTTGCTCTGGATAATTTTCTTCCGTTACTTTCAATTCATGTTGACACCGCCTTGGAGAACCGTCTTGAATTTTACCTGAAGCAAACGATTTATTTCACCAACTCACCGCTCTCTTCAGCAGCATCAATAAAACAGACAGAGGAAACAAGCACCTCTAATTGGCGCTCTACACATTCCTTCAGCAGACTCTGGTGTTGCTGAGGATATCAAATGTACCGGGACAGGTACTGGAGCACATTCTCCAATCGACACATCATTGTGTGAGACTTCCAGCAACTGTTCTTGTTGTTGATAAGGGACGAGAAGGTGCTGTCCGTATGGAGAATGGATTTTGGCGCCACAAAATCATCGGGAACAATTACAAATGGGAGATCAAATGAACACTGACAATTTAATTCAACTCATTTCTTGCGTTGCCAGTCCGCTGAAACCAAGTAGTTCTCGAGGATGTTCTGCCCTCTGGTGGAATGATCGATTTTCCACGCGATAATTTTGCTTGCTTTTTACTCACGAATGTTCTTCACACACCGTTTAAGACATTTCAACAGAATTCAGTTTGTGTCAAATAAATGTCCGAAGATTTAGTTCGAAAGCACTGATGAAACTTGGAAGTTCTGCCTGTTCATGTTATTCTGAGAGGTCGGGACATTTTCGACATTAATCTAGCTTGAAATAATTAACGGCTGCCATTATATCTCAACGTCCTTCACCTCCTGATTTTTGTACCAGTCAACTTGTTCAGCGAATAGTTGCTTTTTTGTCCACAATCAACTCTCCACTGAACACCAAAAATCCTCCTAGCTCCTTTAGCTCTGCGTGCAGCTAATTGGAGGTTATACTATGTGTCCATGATTTATCAGGGCCTCCATTACGCCCACGACTCGTTTGCTGCTCTCGCTCTGTCTGTTATTATCTGCACTATGTTATTGACCAGACATGCGGCACTGTTGATCGATTACTATTGTTTGGCTGATCAGGCCGATTGTTGAGCTGGCGATGCTTCTTTCTGCTGCGACTGGCTGCTTCGGAGATGATGAGTGACAGACTCAGGGGATACAATGCGGAGCTTCCTCGCGCCTTTCATCGTCCTTCTATCACTCCTCGGTGAGGACTTCCTTCCCAGTAAAAAAAAACGCATTGGCCACTGCCCGGAAAATTAGTGTTCTCCAAACACGGCTTTTCTGATTCGGTCCATGGATATCAGTTTCCCTTTCTGTACTTCCAGCTGAAATTGATTGTTATCTAAATTTATCTCCGCCGATCTGATTGATTTTCTGATTTGAACATATTATTCAGTTCTGAATCATGGAGACACTGTTACCCAACCGCTGTCCTCAGCCATGGGGAGAGAAGGAGAAACTGTCACTCTAAGCTGCAGCTACGACACAACGTTGAGCGGTAACTACAACCTTCTCTGCTACCGGCAACATGTAGACGCGCAGGTCTTGTTCATTTTGTTGAAATACTCCATCGGTTCAGACAATAAAGCAGATCTAGCGAGAATACGTTTCTCTGCAATATACGACATCTCGCCGAAATTCGCCAATCTGACCATCTCGGGGCCGCTGCTCAGCGGCTCTGCGGTGTATATGTGCGCACAGACGCTCATCGTGGTGGAAACTGGTGAATTCCTTGAACAAAATCCCGAACAGCTCTGCAGATGTTGACGTCTATGTTAAGGGGTTCCATTCTCTCTGAATGTTCCTACCTCCTCTCTATATCTGGAAATTGTCTCCCTGTCTCTTCTTTACCGATTGATCACCGTCATCAGATGATGCAAATAATACGCTGGTGTTGCCGCAAACCGTTTGAAAATCAATAGACCAATGCAAACCTGCATCACTTGACCTCGGGTCCCCACACTGCAGCAGGCGTGCTCTCATTCAGTGCACTGAACACGAAGGACAATCGGTCACTCCCACTGAATAAAATCAGTATTATGATCCTGTGCTCGCATGGAGATAAACTCTGGTCTATTTTGGACAAAACTCGTTTTCAGCTTTTCAATCTCTCTGAGATTATACGAAAAATCAATATGTATGCCTGATACAGGAAGCAATAATGGTCAGTGAACAGGTTTTATTTTCTCTGGGAACCTTGAGCATGGAAACAAAACCATTCAACACTGTCCACGAAATCTTCCCCTCACAGTCTGGGTCTGTCAGAAGACCAAGCGGTTCAGTTGCCTTACGATTCTCCCAATGGGGTCGTGTGTTGTTTTACTCCGAAACAATCTTTTTGTGACATCATACATTAAAGAACGATACCCCGAGATCATTGGATAAAGGGAAACCGCATGCTTCCGGCCTCATTGCTGATTTGATGCTTAGGGCTGATTGGATACTTTATGGACGTTAAAAACAGACCCGATCAGCGGTGAGGACACATATCAGGTAGCATCCTTTCTGAAAACAATTTTGCGTTCATTCTTCTCTCTTCGAATCTGTGATATGTAAATATGTTCGCGGTTGATGTTTATTCAATTGTCACGGCGGCAGCTCTTTTAAACAGTGAGTTTTCAAATTACCCAATTTTTCTCTTGTGGGTATCGCTGATGCCTTAACCCTTCGTTCCAACTGTTTTATTTTGTTATCGATAGGCACGTGTACATTCAGCATCACAAAAGTTGATCTTAAGTAATTGATGTGTCTCTAAATTACAACAGGTGTGGGTGCCATGGACTCCATCTCACAGGAGTCGGATAACTTGAGGCGGATTGAAGGAGACTCAGTGAACATTAATTGCAATTCCTCAACCACTACAACTCTGGATTCGTTACAGCTCTACCGTCAGATCCCGACCCCTGGCATTATCTTCCTGATCCGTCTCCCTTCCTACGGTACCGCTTACAAGGCACCAAGCATTGGGACACGTTTTTCTGCGTCTCTCGACATTTCCAAAAGTGTTGCGAAATTTACCGGGGCCGGAGTGCAGCTGTATGACGGCGGACCATATTATTGCGCACAGAGTGACACAGCGGGATGAACCGGGGCGTCGTTGAACAAAAACTCCACTTCTGCGTTAATGGAACGGCGGAATATAGTACGGTGGCGGGGGTGGGGGGGGGCTTGGGTGGAACTGGTGGAATTATTTGGTAACGTTTACAAGGAGCATCAGCTTTGCTCGTTGGACAGAGAACATGGAAAACAGGCAAACTAACACGCCTCTAACAGATATCACAGCGTTGGGTTAAAATGTTTACTATGCCGTAACCATATTTTGGAATCAGAAGAAGCGAGAGTGTCTTCGGACAGAATGTGAAAGGAAACTCGTGAGATATATCCTGGACAGGAAGAAGATATTTTTACTGTGAATCCTGTAAATCAGAAAGAAAGGGAGAAAACGTTGGGAATATTCACTCGCATAGGCAGCATCTGTGGAAGGAGAATTGATCAGGCAACAGAAGTGATATGGTGTTCAGTGCTGCAGCGCTGACACCAAAGCATACGCTCCACTGTAGGTCGGTGGGATTAAGTTCGTTAGTTTGTTTCCGGCTCAACAGAAATGCTGAGCGGATTGATGTTTTTGTCTGCCGTAAGCTTCTGTACTTCCGCGGTGACGGTTTGTGATGTCACATGTTTACTGGGGCTCCGGCTACTGTTGGTGTCCGTTGGCGGGAATTCTCAATTATGTTCTCGTGATCTGCCATCTCTGAGGAGAGTAATTATTGTGCTGCAAAAAGTCGGAAGATTGATGCATGGTAAAATGTGATAACGTTTACAGAAGAATAGCGGTCGTAATTGGAAACTCACAGATCAAATGAATGATGCTGCATGAGTTGTGAATGAGAACAACAGGATGAGTCGTTCAATTTATTGCTGAGGTTGGAACTGCGGTCAGGCAAGTCAGGCAGTGTGGGTGGCCGGACAAACGATGGTAACTAATGCTTCAGTTAAATCACTTTTCTGCAGAACTGGTAGTAGTTAGAAATCGGCATGTTTAAAGTTGCAGGGAGACTTAGGGGGAGAGGAAGAGGAAAGGGAATGTTTGTAATTTGATGGACAACAGGAGGGCTTGAGTGCTGTGACTTTGTTGTTGGGCTGAGAGGGAATTTGAAGGAGTTGTTGCCACGCCGTCAGTCCTCGGTCTCGGCATTGCATCAGCGCAGTTTCAAATCCAATCCAAAACACTTCAAATGAGTGGATAGTGACGCAGCCGTTGGTGCTGCCGCTGCACAGCTCTGGTAACCTTCGTTTGATCTTGAACTAAGGTCGTCCCTGTGTGGTTCGTGAACTCCTGAGTCCCCACCCCCACCACCACACCCCCCCCCCCACCGGGTTTCCTCTTGAATCCCATTGGTATGGTAATGGGTGAAATTGGCTGCTGTAAATTACGGTTAGTGTAACTGCCTGACAGGTGTATGGTGAGGTGAGAGTTGACGTTTTGAGCGGGATAATTATTGGAAAATAAGACAAGGTTCAAAGGATAGAATACTCTGGGAGAATACCTGGCTCTAGAAATGCAAAGGAGCCTTCTTGTCTGTCGTGGGAAAAAAAGGAGAGTTTTTTTGGAGATCTATTCCTTATTGCTTAAGGTGAGAAAGAATTGTAATAGGGTATCATTTGTCGCTGAGCCAGATTTGTCCCGTTATCTCCTCCGCGTTTATGCATGGGACAAACCTGACTTGCTTTTGCTGGATTGTATTAGTTGGTCGTCACATGGTAGGCAACATAATGTCACATAACTGTCCTGAGCAAACTGAGCTACTTCTTGCATTTTTAAAACAGCCAGCCCACTTTTCATTAACCTTATGTCACGTGTACACCAAACATTCGGTGATCTGCTGTCTGAAAACAGACGGAGAGATCGCAGCTCGGATGCTGCAACAGCGACATATGTGTAATTGCATTGAGCTTTGGTATGCAGTGGGTTAATTTCCAGAGGTGTAAAATAGAACAGTGGAAAGGTAAACAATGTCAGAATTTGCCAGATCGACTTTCAGAGTGTTGTGTGCAGATCCAGACTGCACACACGAATATTAGAAACAACTTCTGAGCAACAAGGATATGTGAGAGCGAGCTGTTCTGGATTCCAAACAGCTGGGGAAATTCCGAGACTCTGTGTAGACAGCAGTTGAGGGCAGAAGCCAATAATTTACAGATCGGGTTCCGTAGAGGCTGATCCTACTGGGTGACAGGTAAAGCACCAGGGAAACTGCACACATTCAAGCTCACCGGAAACATAAAGGCTTTGGTATAGTCCTCGGGATGGCGAAAAATAGCACAAACACGGGGTTGCATGTGATGTCACCGGGGCATCGGAGATCCACACAGCGGGTGGCCTGCCTGGGGAGGGTTTCACTTGTTTCTTTCACAATGAGTCTCAGGGCGCAGAAACAACTTACGAAGCCTGTGGGCTGCAGCCCCGAGACTGTTAAACTGGGAAATTTATCCGATCTGTCGAATGCTGAAGAAAAGTAAGCTTTGGAAATCATATTATCATCAATAATGTTTCATGTCAGAGTAAACTCGGGCTGTCTGTCCAGGGACTGGATGTTCCGAAATAAATTGCAGAATATGATGCGCTCGCATTCTGACGTAAAACTTCAGTTTACCTTAGTCATTTCAAACTGAATCGTCGACTTCGTCCATGCCTCGGGAATCTGATTTTCTTTCCAATATCTGAAGCACTGGGAACCATTTCTGCACCGAACTGAAGACAAAAGTCTCGCTCAGACATTCCACCAGAGGGCAGCAAAATCCTACGAGACGCACAACTCTCCTGTTCTTCAGATCGATTGCTCGGGAAGGATTTGGTTCGACAGCTTTCATCAAACAATCTCGGCAATTCCTTCACCAGTCTCCCTGATGGTCTAGTGGTCAGGATTCGGCGCTTTCACCGCTGCGGCCCGGGTTCGATTCCAGGTCAGGGAAAACAGGTTAAATGTTTTGCAGAGTCGAAGTTAATATCCGGACATCTGCGCTGCCATTTCGCCAGAATGGAAATCGGCGCCGGCACTCTGATCTTTAAACTGTGGCCGCAGTGCAGACTCGTGGGAGTTAAGACAACACACATTGTGTAACTCCGTTACTTATTCCACCGAAGCTGGCTGACGTGCTGAGAGTCTCCAGCATTATCAGTCTTATTTCAGATTTTCTCCATCTCAGTTTTGTTTTGTTTTCAAAGAATTTTATTTGACTATTTATTTCAATGTGCTGGGGCGACATTAAGAGCACGCTTCATCGTTCTTTCACAGAAATTACTAAGTATAAAACGGTAAAATAAGTGTATGACTTTCTTGGAAAGTCAACTCAATTTTATTTTTTAAAAAAACTCCTGAATCGACTGGAGGAACAGAAAATCTGTCGTGGTCGACAGAAAGAAATTTATTTCGTTCCTAAGCAGCAAGATGTGTGTCACTCAATGAAAGACTATGTGAGTTGACAGATTATTAGTGTTAACATAATTAAACCACCGTGTACACAAGACAATAATTGCAAAAAATAGTAATTGTCGGCGATAACCTTTACTTCCAGATTGAAGTTTTAATTATCACTTCGGAGTGTTTGTTCAGAGGCTTAATTTTATTTCTCTAAACAGCATTATTTTACATTGCCAGTGAGGAAGTGCTCAATTGGACACTGCATCCACCTGAATTCCGGGTTCTGTTAGTTCCTAATCCGCATTCTTCCCAGCGCACAGAAACCCGCTCTTCCTTGACCGACAGAATTAACTGGACGTTACATCAAAATAACGACAGTATCTTGCGTCTTAGACATATTTCGAAAAGAATACAATGTTGGAGCATATCCATTTTTCTCTGCGCATTTTATGTTCGATTCAGAAATAACATCAATCTGAAACTGCAGGAGAGATGCTGCAGCCTGTTCGCCAGAGGAACCGTCCTCTTCCGCACTAATTCATTGCGCCAGGAAATATCTCTAAATGTCCACTCATTGTTCAGTGTATCCATCAATCAATCCATCGGAGAGACAGGAGAGTGCCGAAGTGGCCCACACACACACTCGTGCATTAATCCTAACTTCAGGGTGATGTAGTGGAATCAGGGGTAGAGCCAAATATAACGAATACTATGTTGTTTGACCAGTAATAGAGCCTTGTGTAATCGAAATAATGAAAGGGTGCTCTGTAATTTATACAGAGTAACTTGTCCAATATGAAATGACACAGTGTCCAATGTATGAAAAAAGAAGCACAGGGTCAAGCAAACAATAAACCAACACAAGGTCCAGTGGAACAGCCATAAAATGAAGTCTTCATTTACATGTAGTGCTCCATAAAGCAGGACAGGACTTGCAGAAATTCACCGGGAGAACAAGATTGGTGCAAAATAAGGAAGGAGGATGCAAGGTCACACAGACAGGAATGTAGTACGTAGAAAAATGTGCTGTTTGTTTTTAGGATATAATAATTGAAAGAGAACACGGTTCTTCTTTTTACAAGTGAACACAATGAATCAAAGATAAAGGGTGTCTTCTAAAACATGGACAGTGAATAGACCTGTTATTTTTGGAGCCAGCGTAATAAGAACAGTGAATGGTCCTGGTGTTATAGAACCTTATGTAACTCCAGCACTGGATGGGCCGAGTCTTGTAGAGTCCAGTGGGTTATCAAGAATGTTTAGGCCTTGTGTTACAGAGTCCAATGTAATATGAATATTGACTGTGCCTTGTGTTACAGGGCTCAGTGTAATGCGAATAGTTACTGAGCCTTGTTTTATTGGGCTTAGTGTAACATTAACATTGAGTGGTCCTGGTAACAGAGTGCTCAGAGCGTTATGAAGAATCTTTTGGCCTGGTTTTATGGCGCATAATGTATCACGAACAATGACGAAACCTAGTGTAAAGTGAACAGAAACCGCGCTTGATATTAATAAGCCAAGTGTAGCATGAATGTGATTCAGGGCCCAGCGAAATATGAACACTGAACTGGGCCTGGTGCCTTTGAGCCCAATGTAACACCAACGCTGAGTGGGCCCAGAATTCCAGTGTCCAGAGTTTTATGTAGAATCTTTGCACCTGGAGTTATAAATCCTGGTGCAGTGCAGGCAAGGATACGGCCCGGATGCAAAGGGACAGACATGACATCAACACTGACTTTGTTTAACATTAATGGCCCAGTGTAATCTGAACAGTGACTGGGATAGTGTTAATAGGATTAACATAACAGCAACTCTGAGTCGACATTGTATTATATCAAGAGATTTAAGTTGAGTGACTGATACTGGTGTTATCGGCCCCATTATCAAATGAACACTGATTAATTCTAGTGTTTTAGAGCCCCGTGTAAGACGAACATGTAACTTTGCCTGTTGTGATATCACCATCAACTTGCTTCGAATGTTCCGGAGTCAGTTTAATACAAGCAAAAGCTTAATATGATGCAGATCCACAGATGGAAAAACAGCATGTTTGTTGCTGGTGTAATTCGCATGAGTGGGATGTGAACAGTTACAGGGCCTGTGGTTGAAGGACAGTGTGTAATATAAACAGTGTCTGGGCTTGGAGTTCTGGGTCCTACTGTAACATCAAAACTGAATGAGCCTGGTATTGCAATACGCAGAGGTTAATGAAGAATGTTGGGAGTGGAGTTATAGAGCCTGTTGCAGTATGAATGTGACTGGACCTGATGTTATGGGACATAATGTAACATGAAAACGGACAACGCTAGCGTTATACAACCCCTGTATTTTTAACAATAACTGGACATGATGTTATGGGGACTAATGTAACATGAAAACGGACAACGCCAGCGTTATACAACCCCTGTATTTTTAACAATAACTGGGCCTGGTGATACCTGGCCAGATGGATCACCACCTCTGAGTGAGCCCAGTATGATGGTGTCCACAGATTTATGAACAATGATTGGGTACGGTGTTATCCTCCGTAATGTAACCCAAACACTGACTATGCCTGTTTTATCGGAGCGAGGGTATTGTGAACAGTGAGTGGGCCGACTGTTATTGGTCTTAATGTAACACCAAACTTGTTATGTCTAATATTACAGTATCTAGTGTATTGCACTGGGTGACTGGGCGTGTTGTTACAGGGCCACAGACAACATGAACAGTGAACTGGCTTGGTATTAAAGAGCTGAGGGCAATACCAATGGTGACTGGGCCTGATGTTATGGTGCCTAATAGGGCCAAATACTAATTGGGACTTGTGTCGGTTTTCCCAGAATAATGTGAACAGTGAGTGCGCAGTTATTTGGAAAGTTCAGCACAAGCAGTTTTGAGCTTGGTTTTATTGGTACCAATGCAATTCGTTCAGCGATTGGGCCTGATCTTATGGAGTCAAATGTAACACCAACATTGAGTGGACCTATTTTTATCATGTCCAGAGGTTTATGAAGAATGTCTTTGCCTTGTGCTACGGAGTTTCTGCAACACGAACGCAGATGAAGCCTTCTGTTCTCGGGACGAGCGTAATGTACACATTAGCCCTCCTTGGTATTGAGGTGCCAATTGTAATATGAATGTTGGCTGGGTTTCCTGATGTATGGCCCAGAGCAATATGAACAGTGACTTGGCCTGGACTTACAAGGCCCATTGCAATATGAATAGTGACTGCACTGGTGGAATATTAAACGTCACTGCTCCGAGTATGCTGATGTCTGTTGAATATCATGACAGGCTGCACCTTATTCAGACCATAGGTTGGGATATAAGCATAGCTGCTGAGGGTTTAACTCGTGAATGTGCCTTGTGAGCATTGACAGGGCAGCACCATCGGGTGGGTTTCCATATCAGGTGGATCTTGAGTTAAAAGCCCAGCTCTTTATCGCCCCGGATTCCTGAAATCAACCTGCTTCACTTGTGGCCGCATTAACCCAAGGAAAAAGTTACACCAACTCAAAAACAGCATTGACCTCACACACACACACACACACACACACACACACACACACACACACACACACACACACACACACACACACACACACACACAATGTTGCTGAAATAGTTAAAATATTTGCATTTCTCTCTCGCTATGTTTGCTTTTTCAGGGTGGGGAACGTTTTATCCGTTTATGTCTCTCAATCCTTCAATCTGGGAGATCTATATTTATTTCTGTTTCCACCAACGCCCGAGTTCCTTCTTGACAGTGTCACAGCCACAGGACCAGAGCAACGGTCAGGTGAGTTGTTACTGAGTAAAGTGTCAGTCTGAAGAATATTGAAAGTTGGTTCAAATTGACGTGGTTTTCAATTCAGCTCAATTTGACACATACGGGAAGAGGAGAGAATGTTTCTACTGCACGATTAAATCTGGAGCTCCTTTTATTCTGAAACAGACAGAAAAAACTGCGATTCCCCAAAATTCACCCTCAGTGGAAGCTTCCACACTTTCCAGTGGACAACCATCCATTAAACACCTGAACGGAATTTCTCTCTGCCAAGATCTACTTTCTCAGGTGTTTCATTCGCTGCTTCCGCTTAATCTTTGAAACTCCGTTGCATCCCAGATTGTTTGTCAATTACATCATGCGCACTCCTGGGGGAAGATCGACAACGAGTCATATCTGGGGAGCGAGAGCAAGAGTCAGGAAAAGTGGGTCAGATCATCATGCTTTTGTCCCAATGTGGTGAAAACTACATGCACATCCAATATCTTCGATCAAAGTGACAGCTGACCAAAGACATTGGGGATAATCCTAATATTTTATGTGTGTTTGTTCGTCTGCAGCTTTCAGGGAGACTTTCCATATGCAAGTGTACAAGCACGCCGATAGATCGAATTTAAACTAATTTGCATAAAATGTTTGAACCCAAGGGAACAGAAGCAAACCATCCCACTCTCACAGCGAAATTGTGGTCTATCAACAAGAGAAGCTTCCAGAATGTTAATGAAGCTGTTCGTTCACATTAATGCACAATGAAGAGGGAATGGAGTGAGCACACCTGTGTGGACGGGTACTGGAGGGGAGAGACGCTCATAGTTAGGGGCCCCTGAGTTACATTGCAGTTTAGCTGCACTCATCACTGCCTGTTACATGGAAACGGATCAATTTATTCCAATGTTTTGCTTCCAGTCTAACAACCAGCATAATAATCCAATTCCATCTATTTTATTTTGCATACTGATTTCTCAAAGGGAGACGTTGTTGAAAGCCTCCTGACAATCCATACGTATTACATCCATTGATTCCATTCCATCCGCTCCATTAGGTGCGTCCTTATATAATATCGAACACATTTAACAAGCATGATTTTCCTCTGGTGAATCAATGCTGACAATGGCCGATTCTGTTACTCTTTTCAAATGCTTGGGTATTACATCTTTAATAATATTTCTCCAAATCTGGCAGCAGACTAGTAATCGAGAATTGCCTTCTTTCTGCCTCCATCGGTTTCTAAATAGCGTGATGAGGTCAGGAACACTCCCTCCAATGCACGGAATATCCAGATTCCATCCTCATAGAGATGTCCATCTCGGCCCTACTCTCACTAGTTCCCAAGGATCCCGAACGTTATTAGGAGGGAAATCTGGTTCTAAACATATAATGTGTTCGCTCAATTGATCTGCCTTTACCGTGTTCCCCAATACAAATCCCAAGAGCTTCACCTTGTTGTGCAGGTCCAAACTTATTGTATTGGAGACCGTCAACAGGTGTAAATTAGGTTGAATCGACGCCGTTGCCTGATTAGTTCATCGAGCGTAAAACAAATGGAGTTCGAAGCCGTGAATGGTGCCCACGTCGAAATACACAACATACAGCGGGGGACAAGCCGTGAGAAACTACGTTCATGATTGGCATCGCGGGCGAAATTAGAAGCAATTGTAGCTTGTGAACAAAGGGCTTCCCATTCCTGAGGTAATTGAGAAGAAAAGTCTTCCAACAGGGCATGGTGTTTCAGCTTAGAATACAAAGACCATCAAACTTTTGGTCCGTTGAGCAGACGAGTATTGTATCAACTTCATCTGGAAACACGTGAGATCATACGTTCAGAGAGTTACAAGACGAAAAAGCGAAATACAGAAATGGAATCAAATTAAGTGAAGTGTTGGAACCAAGGGAACGTGAGCATGGTTTCCCCAGTCTCTGTAGGTAGCGGTGTGAAAATCATCAGCAACTAAAATGTTGATTCTGTTTCTCCATCCACAGCTGCTGATTGGCCTGCTGAGCGTTTTCTTCGGTTAATGTTTGTTGGATAATATAGTGATTGAAAAGACACATGTCTCGTTCCCTGTCTCATCCCTGACAACTTTATATGCTCTTGACGGTTATGCTATGACAGTAGCAATGGCTCCATGGACACAGCACCAGCTGAAGCACAACATAAAGATTGTCCACCACATTACAGGGAACATGTTCCTGCACTGGACGGGAGTTAATGGAATTTATCAAGACTGTAAAATAGTATTCGGACTCTAAAACTCTGTTTCGGAGAAATGTGTGAATAAGTAGGCCGTTTCCTCGGAAACAAATTAGGATAAGGGGTGATTCATTTGGGCTGTGTAAAATTATGAAGAATGAAGATTTAAAAATAATCGGAAATGTACACTTTCCTTGCCATACGGTTGAACAAGCGACATAGATACAAAACCGGTGTGTGCATGATGAGTGGGGCATCATTATGACGGCACTGATGATGCAGCCCCGCAAATTAAATCACACTGCAGGCCTTATAAACCTCGGTGTATCAACACCGGACCTCAAGCTGGCAAATCTGAGGCCTCACTGCAACTGATACAGCCAAATGCCACAGAGGGCGTTTCGATGTGTGTGGGTTTGATTATCAGATAACCTAAAACGTAGTTAATATATATTTCAGTTATTCTAAAAATAACGATGATTAAACTTTGGATAATAAGAATGGGATAATCAATAGTATATTTTACACGAATGTTTAGGTTACACTGGTCCATCTAATCCGATGCATCAGTGGGCGAACGCGGTGATATATGGATATTCCACGGACGTGGAAGGCAATAATCTATTCACACACACAATACTTCAAGGCCACAGACCTCGACAAACAGCATTCTGCACTAAAGTTTTATTTGACCAAAAAGCTGCTTTGATCAACGGCGTTAATATGCGTAAAGCCTTTATCCATTCTTGCGACTCCACGGTTCAGAAGGTGATGGTTAGGAGCTGGTTTCTGAAGTGTCCAAGCAATCAATGAGGTCATATACATGGTTTCATGTGGTAAACTCTGGGAGAAGGACTGATGCAAAGATAAGTGAGAGTGTTTTGTTCCGTTTAGGTTAAACAAAAATCAAAAAGGATAGCGTTGTTTTTTTTTCTTCTTTGCAATATCTGAGCTTCAGCTGTTGGCAGGTGGTAATGAAAAGGTAAAAGGTGAAAGCAACCGTTGAACAGACGGAAACGGCTTTGGAATGCCAGCTGAGCATAACGACGAGCCTGCAGGGTTCAGTGGTGCAGAACAAACTGACAGAGCAAATAATAGCCCGAAGCCAGCTTAATATCACAGTAAAGACGATGACCGTGAAATCCGCCGCCGCCATGGACACCAGGTAGTGAGTGACACATTTGGAGATGTTGTACCTTCCTTGGGAGAGAATTACAATCGTCATCAAAGTTGATGTAAGAGACAGGGGAGATTAGAAATCTAATAATTAGTATTCCAATTACATCGCAAATTAATTGGCAGGCTGTGATGAAATCTGAGTAGTGATATAAAATAGTCTGTATTACTCTATCCGTCTATGCGATGTTCTGACTATTTTAGCGGAAGAAATGAAGCAGTGAACAGATAAAACTGGATTCAACAATGCACAGTAAGTGAAGGAAGGTACAGCTTTGAAGAACACGCGTGGAATCTAAAAATGTGGAAAAAGGCATCGGGATCGGTTCCCGAAAGCGACATCAGGCACATGACGACATGGAAAACGAGCACGTGATGAAATGGAAATCAAGCACATGTAGAAAAAAGACATTCACAGATGTAGAAAGGAATAGACAAATCCATACGTAGAACACTTTGGAAATACATAATTTCAGCAGTTGTTTCCCTCATATTCTTAGCAAGAGAACACAAACAGTGGGTTCCAAACACAGGCTACTGGAAAAAAAGTAACCTGATTTATTTGATCGGTGCACTGTAATGTGGAAAATTGGTCATTTATCGCTGAGATTTTCTTTTGTGCAACGAATAACACAATCACACTTCTTCATCAATTCGAAATCGCTGGGGACTGCTGAGGGATTTTCACTGGCAGAAACGTCGCTTCCCCGCAAAAATAACTCCAAGTTCCCATCACAGAATGTAGGTAATCGTCTTCATATCTGTACGGTGGCCTGTAAATCACAACAGCAGAGAGATAGTACAAACCAGCAGTGACTCAGACTAGGTATATTGAGGTTCGACTTTAGAACAGGCTAGTGTGAATCAACTCAAAACATGGATCAGAGTAGGAATTACACAGGAAGGGCGCCGTGTAATACGGTCAGAAACATGCCTTTGTGTTGTAAACTCTGGGAGGTGGGCTGCTGCAAATATAAGTGAGGGTGTTGTGATCAGTTTAGATTAAACAAACCAAGACATAAACCGCTGACGGAAAATTAAAGAAAGGATTAAGCATAATTTCGACAGAAAGTTGGTGAACACACTGGAATGAGACAGACTGCAATGTAATATAAAAGACAGGACGATGCATCTTAACATCAGTCAAAACGTGTTGGACATTAATTCAGGAGAAACCAAGATATGTTTAGTTTTATATCGTGGAACCAGAGTTCAGTATAATACAGCAGAATGATGTGCTGGAACACAGTCAGAGACAGGGCATGTTCCACGTTATACTAGCTTATGGACAAATGTTCCTTCTGGTCTGACTGGGCCAATGAACAAATGGCCTGGTCTTGTACAGATGGAGAACATATTGTAACTGGACCCTAAAACAGGCCTTAGTAACATGACCTGAGGCAAGTTTCGCCTTTTTGCCAAAAAGGGAATTCTGTCAAGTGGGACTTAAACAAAATATTTCCTCATAGAGTAGTCATAGCACCGAATTCAGTGTTCCGAATCCCGGCACAGACAGTGTTTAACAATCTGCATAACAAGAGTCTGTTGGGATAGAAATGGAACAACGGTGCATGGAATAATGTTTGTTATGACCGGGCTTCTCTATCGGAAACGGAAATTGTCTGAGTGTAATCGGGATGGGTAATATGAATGTTGAAGGGCTGGTGATTCACAGAATATATTGTGACAGTGCCTGGTGTAATAGAGATAATCAATTGTGAACAAAAACTGAGATAAGTGCAGTCGGTGTTCGTTTTTGCTCAAACAAAATCCGTGCCGAATGTGTATGTGATATGAAGACTGAATGGGTTCAAATATATATGGATATGAGTCGTGTGAAGCGAACCAGCGTCACGTGCTATGGGCATTGTCGAAATTTACAGACACGTTTCACCCGGTGTTGGAGAGGATTAGCGGAATATGAAAATATATATTATATTGCATTCCAGAGCCTTCAGCAGGAAGAATAGTCATTTCATCATAACGACTTGAGTCAGGTGAACATCGAGTGTAAAGTGGATGAGTGTACTCTGATTGATCTTTTTTCTCTCAGTACAATCTGGCGGCTCGTATGACTTCAATTGATACGAGCCTCAATACTTGATTGTACTGCATGATCCTCACATTTTTTTCCTCGGTGTATGTTCACTATAATGAGTGTTGAACATTATTATTGGTCCTGGTCCCTGTTATTTTTACTCCAATCTCCGAACCACTGAGAGCACAAAATACATTCTCTCTAATAGACAGTAGTTTGAACGCCGCATCTGGTTTTATTATACCAGACCTGGACCAGGTTACATCACATTATGTCCTGCTAATATTTGTATCCAACGAGCCTTCTCCTATATCAATATTATACCGTGTCTTGTTGTTTGTATTATGTGTAAAGGAACCATGCTGTAATTGCTGCGGAATCCCGGAACATACACACTGGAAACGTCAAGTAAACTGCCGCTCTCGTTTCATCGGCTTCCAATATTTTTCAAACTTCCCGTTTCCCCATTCTGTACTGTCAGAAATAAATCCCCTTCAATCCAAAGGCAAAATCAACTGTGGACCCGTCGATCTCACTCTGTTCCAGCAGAGGGCGGTCAATATGTCTCAGGGGTGTGGATGTGTGACTGTTGAATGTGTCCGTGGTGTGAGATTTGAAGAATGCGAGCTCTTCATGAATGGATAAAAGGAATAAGAACAGAGAAAGGGATGGTACCAACTTGGAATGAGAATATTTGCCCCTGTGGTCTCCTTTTACATTCTGAGCTCTTAACATCAGAGTAGCAAGTATCGCTGGTTGGTGAGATGCTCAATTGTCTAACTTTCTCTCACTCTGTCATCAGGGGACAGTTCGCCAAAACGAAAATCGCGTCTATCCAACGTAAAGTACCACAAGATTTAAGCGACTCACTTCAGGGTCGCGTGGTCAAACAGGCATGAATGGGATTTCAACCGCACTTTTTGGAATACAAGAGCGACGCCTTTCCACTTGTCTACCATGCCTTGGCTTTGTTATCCTGCTTGTAGTCACGTTGACATGATTAGACAGAGAGAGAGAATTATTATCGTGCACATTTTCCGGTAGAATTGCCTGTCGACGACAGTGATGAAGGGTTTGGAGCTCAGAAACTGGACCCTATTTCGTTGAAATTGCTCGGGATTCGCAGGTCCTGAAGTCGAAATTTGGATAGATTCCGAAGGCGGCGGGTAGCCCGAGGTTTGGCAGTGCTATCTGGGCACAGAATACATGTGCCGCTTCGCAAGCGGCCCTCTCAGCTGCAAGTACACTCAGATGGTTTTGTCTGCACAAACTTCACTCCAGGTCTCACTGTCCCCAGCACCGAAGTATCCAGATTCAACGCAATGCTCAAAGAGTCAATATTCGTCTTTGGTTTATTTTTCCTGAATGTGAAAATAGTGGCCTCCATTCTCACGTACGTAGTCAGCAGTAGGAACAGTTCATCCGGCCCCTTGAGTCAGTTCCTTCATTCAATATGATTCAATAGATTTAATGAGATCACTTTCGAATAAGAAACTGAACGCTCAGCGACCACAGCTGAATTTGTTAGACTGGAGCAGTTTTTCATCTGGGAAGAGGTATGCAGCCTCACAAAGATATGGGAAGAACGCTGCTTCCGTCTCCCCCAAAACGACATGATAACGGTGACCATAGGAACCGGCGGTCCTCGAACGGAACAGCCACTGCCAATCCACAACAAAGGTCTCCACTCAATGGGGCTGGATAGAGTGCTAAGCTGATCCCTGCAAGTTTGCGCCGCCCAATTCATCCCGCACAACACCAGCCCTAAGAAGAAGCCATTGCACATCACCTCCGCGTCTCATATCTCATCGTGCCACCTGGACGTGATGTCACTCGATATGCTTCATTGCTGCAGAAACGCGAGCAGATGGTGGAGAACTCAATTATTTTACCGGCGATGTTGTGGGGTAGGCAATAGGTAGAGACAGGTTTCTGGAACAACAGAGCTTTCAGTAACTGCGCGCTTCACATGGAATGGTGTATTGACCTGTTTTAGCGGTATTTCATTGGTTCTCCTGTTACTGTTCACACTGAGCGCTAAGCAAGTTTATGTCTTTACATTACTCGTCCCTTTTATCTCATGTTATATTTCACTCCTGAAAATCTTTCAGAATTCTACGCTCCAGCATTACAACCCTGCACCACTTATACTGTATCATTCTGTTTTCCCCAAAATTTGGCTCCATCTCTGTTTCTATTACATTGGTGTCACTATTTTTCTTACGCTGTTACCAATTTGAAGCATCAGGATAAAGTATACTGACGGGAGAACACAAGGCCAATCTCTCTCTCAATCAAACCCCAACCCATTCGATGAAATTTCAGTTATTTTCCTGATGAAATTTGATTGACTTGAAGCTTCAACTCAGATGTTTCTGACCTCCTGAGTATCTACAGACCTTACTGAGCTCGATTTCCTCAGATCGACTGTGGAACAGGGGTGTTGAAAGGGAAATCAACCGACCAGTGATTGTGCACCAGATTCAAACTGTGGATCTGAATATAATAAAAAAACATATTGAATTCATGAAGAAGTTAGATTTTTTTCGAGTGATTTAACTGAAGACTCCATCATTATATGTGTATATTTAATTTCCTTGCCTTCCACGAATCTCTCTCTCTCTCGCACTATCTGCGCTCTCTTTCTCGCCCATTCTCTCTCATCAGCACACTTCATTCTGTCTCTGCCTCGGCCTCACTCGTCGACTCTTCTTCCTCAATTATCGCTTGAGGACGTCAATTATCGCTTGTTTACGTCGAGTGTCATCCAGATTCAAGGGCCGTATAAACTGTCACGGCAGCTATTCTCACCGTTGGAGTGTGACGTCACATTTCAAGCACTGTCTCCGGACAGTCTTGATTGGGTTAACCTGCATCACATGATTTGCAGTTGTCTTTTGTTTCAATGCTCAGTCCGATATAAGTTTCTAGATCAGATTCCACGTGACGGTAAGGTTTGGAAATAACTGGACGGGCTAGACACACGCGCCTCTGTTCTTCGAGATCATCATGCACTTCAATTTTACTCTATTGACTATTTTCATTTGCTCAACAATAGGTAAATATTCCAAAATTGCTAAATGCGGAAGGTGATTTTACAGACATATTTTGTTTCAAACTTCCTCAAAATTAAACCAACTTACCATGTTTCAATAAGGTCTGAGTCAGGAAGATTCTGTCTCTCAGGACTGGACATCGGTGGTACTGGAAATCCAGCAGACATTCACAACGCAGTGCCGCTATTCAACAACAGCCAGCTATTATGACATATATTGGCACCGAATGTATCCCGGGACCGCACCCGAGATGATTCTCTGGAGCAGTGCATCTAACAGGCATGGGAAAGGAAAACATATTGGGAACCGTTTCACTTCTCAAATTAACACTTCGACCAAAGTATCCAGCCTTACCGTGAGTAAGATTGAACTGAGTGACACGGCGGTGTATATCTGTGCATTCGCTCTTTCACCCCGAAACACAGTGTTATAAACCAATGCGACTCTCGTGCAAAAACTTACTGCGGTCGGAATCTCAGTATGCTCTGATCGAGCTGCGTTTCAGTGTGCACTTCCCCTGGGCTGATTCAGAGAGATCTGCAGCCCATACGGGGAGGAACCAATTGCTCTTCGCACCAGTTACGGCAACATAAAAGAGCGCTCCGTTATCCAATAACCTCCACATGGACCTGCAAATATTTCTTCACCTCCACTCCCACCGCCCTCACCAAAATCACATAAGACACACAGAGTTTTGGGCAAACTTTTGAGTGGCGCAACCAGTGGAGCTGTTGCTTCACAGCTCCGGCAACACGGATGCATTCTGGTTCTCGCTGTGACTGTGTGGATTTCCTCCGGATGCTGCGTCTTCCTCCAACATCCCACAAGCGTACGGGATGGTAGGTCATTTGGACACTGTAAATTACCAATAGTATGTGGGCGAAGGGAAAATTTGGGGTTATTAATGGGCAAGTGAGAAGAAAATGGATTAGGGCAGAATTTAGGTAAATATTGGTGATTCGAGGAAGGAGCAGACTGGATGGGCGTAATAGCCTTTTTCCATGCTCAGTCTGTGTTTGACTTCATGTTCATAATGACATTTGATATGGGAACTTTTCCTGGAAATTTTTCCTGTTGTTTCTGTCAGCTGTTATTGCGGCGGCCCATTCCCGATCACAAAATTGCTCGAATTTAGACTGAGCTGAGAATGGAAACCCAGCTAAATCAACACAAATTCGTCAGTAAGAACCTAACCTCTTCTCTGTAGTCATGTTCTCACATCAGTTATGTTAAGATGTACACAGTTATGTTATAATTACCCTGTGAACTCACAAACACGGAGATGATCAGCGGAAGCTAAAATGGCTAACATCTAGGTACACAACGGATGCGAGCGGATATGTCAGTCACGACAAACCTAGGCGGAAAAGGTCACGAACAGCTGTTTACTTCAGGATGTGACAACCTGTAGTAAATACGTGCCAGACAAAACCTGGCCATTCATACTATGTGAGACCAGTTTTACATGGATAGCTACCACCCCATTCTTGTTGCACTGAATATTGACTATAGCATATCACACTCAACGCTGTCTCTGATAAAATTACTATGGGCATAATTTCATTGCAGAACTGCCAGAGGCTCACTGCACCGATCGTAGGGTAGAACGGTGACCATATATTTCAAACTCCCTTCCGAAGATCCACAACAGAACCTGAATCCAGAGCAGTCCGTCTCCCTACCCAGCTTAATTCTACTTCATTGCTCTGATCAGGCTCTCCTACCATCTCTCCTTCGGCCAGATCTCAACAAACAACATCTCTTGACCTAGATTTTCGAAACCGTAGAATATTCATTGACCTAGTTTGATAATATCTACATTTCTTCATTCGTACTAAATTGAATTAACTTCGTCTTGCAATTGGTAGTGTCAGACAGCTATTCCCATTCATAACATATTGACTCTGAAAAATCATGGCAACTTTAACATCAGCTATATGTTTGGAGCATTCCATTTTCTTTAGTGTGGTGATTGCTGTCCGTGCGCGCGCATGTGCATTAATGCAGGTGGACAATATTTATGTCGCGGTTGGTATGAGATGGGGAGCCCTGTGGCAAAGCCCAGCTGATATAGAAAATAATAATCTCAACAGCAGAGCTTGAAATATGATGTCATATTGTCAATAACTGACAGTAGCAGAGGGGCCACCGCTTCTCTTGGTGTACTCAGAGAGGTTCTCAGCGCAGTGGGAGGTCACGCCATCTCGGTCAGATTCTGCCACTCAGTAAGATCGTCGAGAAACGGAGAAAAAAATCTCCAACTTGCTCTTACACGTCGTTATTCTCTGAGTTCCGAAGTAGGATGTCGTGTTTTTGAATGAGTTTAGAGACCGATGCGTGGACATTAAACGTTAACATGGACAAAGAGAAATGTGGGGGGTGTTGGTGCGACAGAGAGAGAGAAAGATAGCGAGAGAGATATTCTTGATGTGACATATTTTCTAGTTGCAGGCACATAGTGACACAAAAAAGTGATAGAGATAGAAAGAAAAAAAACGAAATTTTTTTCACATGCAAGGGATATTCATGAAAACAGATCTCTGAGCCAAGGTACCCGGGAGCATCATCTTCATCATCCATCTCCCCGCTCACAATCTTTGAAATCAAACAGATGAGAATATGGATAAATAACAGGAATCTATACCCCGAAAATGACTTCCCACCGGATTCCATTCTGCTCTTGCGAAGAACATAAAGGTCCAACTACAAAAAGGCAACCTGGGGCCTGTCAGTCAATAGTTTTCTCCAAATCAGAATCAATGAAAATTGTTATGTGATCCCCGTGGTATCCCTTTTTCTGTGCGTTTACTCCACGCAGACTGCCTTGAATGGTTCCGACCTTCCGATGGCACTTGTAATTCACCTGTAATTACAGTGTTGTAATGGACTAGCCGTTGCAGGGAAAGGTTCTCAGTGAAAAAAGAAAAATCAAAATACCTGCTTTGGCAAAGCATCATTTTTGAACACGTGCACCACTATCTCTCATTTTATACCTATGTATATGTAACTCCAAAAATCATATTGTCACAGATATCTCGCTCTCTCACTCTCTCTCTCACTCTATACGTCTGTCTCTCCCCCATTCTCTCTTTGCCTCTCCCGTGGTTTTTGCATTCGTCTCCCCATGCTCTGCAGCGCTGTCTGTCTGAAAGCCACCACAGTGAGGTTTTTCGACGACAGCCTCCCTGCTCTGTATCACTTGTGCCGTCTGCGGACTCCGTGAACAGTGGCACACTGCCGAGTCGCCGTGTTGCACTTTGAAGATCGTTTACCAGCTGATTTCATTGTCAGGATCGAGATAACCAGTTATTCCTCGCCTGGAAAATCTCCTTTATTCTATTTTTCTGAAGCTTATCAGTAGAGCAAGGTTTGGAGCCTCTCCTGAATACTGCCGGCGCCAGAAAACGGCGTAATGGCAGAACGCGTAATATTCGCTGTTTAAAGTCACGGTGTCACCATTAGGAGCAAATTGCAGAAGCGGACTTTAGTATTCCAGAGAAACGGAATCTATAGGAATATCAAGGAGCAATCAACATGGCTTTACTTTTTTCCATAGAATGCTCTGTTACATCCTGAAGAGAACTCTGCCTCTCAACAGTATGCGTCATTTACAACAAGCGCCAATTTTACTCGTTGACATTGGTTAATAGAACCAAAATTGGGTGGTTATATGCAGCGACGTTTTGCAATCGAATAGCCGCTGACCTCAGGCCTGGATGTAGTGCGTGGGGCAATGCAGAAACGAGTGCAATTCCTGATGTTACATTGGATAAATTTTCAAGTCAACCGGTGATAGCAAGTGGTTCGGAAATAATTGTCCAGGAGTTCAAAGTTCCCTGCATTATGGGCCGAATTCGCTCTCTAATGCCGTGAGGTTCCATGATTTCTCCAGATTCTTGTCATTTCGTTCCCTGTTAGTTCGCGAAATACAAAACCAAGGAATTGCTTGTTTTATCGTCTAATCTCTCCTACACTGAAAAAAACATTTGCAGTAAATTTCACCTCATCTTTTTCAGGACAGTCCTCGGGCATGCCCAAAAGAAGGGAGAGAGATTCAACAGCTCCGATTGACAATGAATACTGAACACCTGTGAGCGAGTGAAAACCTTCCGCTGCAGTTTAACACAGACACGAGGAAAGGAATTTCGTACCCGGTTTTGGAAAAATTCTTCACTCCCTATTTTAAATACATCTCAATTTTACATTTTGTTTTATTTTATATCCAGCTCCAGGTCATTTGCTTCTTCTGCCTACGGTTTCTATTTGTCCTCCTTAAAATGTTACCCACAGTTTGTCATTCGCCGATTGGCTTCAGTCTGTGCTGTTTTCACGGTGGGAGCGGTGGGGGTTCAGACTCAATGAATTTCTCTCTGGGGCTTGTAAATATTAAAGAAATTATTTCTAAGTGTTCTCACGTCCACGGATTGTAGCTCTGTCCTTCACAATCACTGCCCACAAGAGAACACCACATCTGAATTCAGTTTGACCGTGCTTTGAACATTCCCGACATTAGCGCCCTCACGCACACCCCAAAATCACCTCGGGGGAACTCAGATACCTCCTTCCCATTCCGTGACTCTTTCAGTCTGCGCTGCTTCTTTCGGTTTCCACTGCTTTTCTGTTGATTATGTCCTCATTCCTGTGTGCGAGCCATCACTAGAAGACTAGCCATAAGTAGCTGCTCCACCTTCCCAATCTGCCTGCATACGGGGTGTTCTACAAATACTACCCCCTCCCTGGTCACCAACTGAGATCACACTCCCTGTGCCCACATCACCTCTGGATCACTTTGCAGAAACTCGTTCAGAAATGACACTGCTTCACTTTGAAGGTGACTGATGTCACTCCGATCGCATTATATTTTATATACATACGTATATACAAACGTAACAAGTTGTGATGAAGGGTATTCGACGTGAAACATTACCAAGCATTATCTGATCTTCTATCTGCAAATAATGCCTCGCCTGCTGGGTTTTCCTAGCATTTTCTGTCTTTATTGTCTGAATATTCCCGCGCAGACAGCGGAGTCAGGGCAAGGTTTTGTGACAATTACCTGCTGTGATAATCACCGTAGTCCCCGATCTTTCTGTATAGTACATGCTGTCATTGTACCATAGTGACCCGGCTCTCAATTTCCACGGTACAAGAACTACCATCGTCTCAATCCGACAGGCAAGCATCACAAGAAGCTGCCGATTCATTTCAAACGTTCAGAACAGCAAACTGTATTGTTCTTCTACAATTACCGGCTCTTCCCACTGTTAGCTCTGAGAAACTGAGTTCTCAGGGAAATAGATCGGGGACACGGACCGACGTCAATTCATCAAACGGAGGCACTTGTCACAGGAAAATAACTGAAAGGGAGACATTGCAATGAAATTCAAGGAAGAAAACCGAGAAGAAAAGCGCCAAATAGATATTTTCCGTTCGCATCCTACGACTATTTCTTTTAATTCACCCGGTTATTTTTGCTCGGCTCTCTTCCACCATGATGTTCCAATTTCACAGAGTTTCAAGTTGGTTGCAGATCCACGGGTGGTCGTTGAGTCGGAAGGGCAGGAGATAAAAGCTCGATGACTGTGTTTTTGGTTCCAGCTGTTGGTACAGGATCCCACCTGGAGCTGGAGATTGGGAAGAAGGATACATCATTCCTGCTCACCGTTCGTTGATACCATCCTCAGGAAAGGAGGCAGAGTCCACTCGCCGTTGGCAGTGAAAATCAACCAAATGTCTGAAATGCAACATCCCAATTCCTTTATAACTCAGATCATGGGCAGTCGGGGTGAAGTTGGTCCGTAGGTTTCCTTGGCAGATACACATTGCTTCTTCGATTGTTTATGAAACAATCTTCCGTGATTTTTTTTGTACCGCGTGTAGCCCAGGGCCATCACTGTGTAAGCGTTCCACCTACATTCATTTTGACAGTAATAGATGCCGCGGTCTTCAACGCTTACATCAGGAATTTTCAGCGTCACGGTCATCTCCTTTTTTTTCTGTATCCACGCAACCAATTGTCCCCCTGTGTTAATCCACTGTCGTTGTGCCCGGGCCTGTTTGAAAAGGTTTCGTGTCTGAAAACGGTTTGTACCAGAAGTACCAATCTGGAAAGCATAGCTGACGATGAACGACTGACACACGTTCCTATTCATTGCTGTCGGACTCTGGGTCACTGTTTGACTGACGGAGTGTTCTGTTTTGATTTCTGAATATTCCCGAGTGGACAGCGGAGTCAGAGCCAGGTTTTGCGACAATGAAACACGGGAAAATGTGAATGGTATCCGAGGCGAATCAGAAAACGGAGCTAAATCTCCGATTATCTTTCAAGATCGAAATAGCCTGGAGCAGTTTTAGGGAACGCATTTTCCTAGGACAGGATGACAATCGCCACCATATATACCGGGAAAGAAAATAAGAAAGAAAGGACGATGGAATAGTTGGACAAGCAATGGACAGATATGCTTGGCCGAGAGGTGCAATTATTTACTGAATGATTCCATAGGTTGCTATTTCTAATGTCAGCTTTTGGAAGCTGTTTCAGTTGGTTTGACTTCAGCCACTAACTCCGCAGATAGTGGAGAAGAAAGGTTTCACGTGATCATCGAATGAGTCGATTGAACATCGATTTTGGACAGAGTGAAAAGCGACAGAATGTTAAAATCCATATTCAGGAGCTTCATCCCATGATTAATACCATCAAACAGGAAAAAATATACTGCGGAAAATGCAAAAGATGCAAGAGGCAAAGTGTGGAAATGAGCTCACGCAAGAACTATGGAGAGATAAACAAAGTTGATATCTGAGAAAGATTTCATCGTGAAATTGATTCAATGAAGCATCTACACAACAGATAACATATGTTCCAGGAAAGTAAAATGAAATTGCAAGCTTGTTGCTGAGCTGTTTTCTCGTCAAGCATGAGTAGTTAATGATATCATGTCTCCAGTATAACATAAAGAACATTTCCTGAAATGCGTTGTCAAGGGACCAATCGAGTGAGGCCAACAGTTATAACAAGATGCAATAAATGCACCTCAAGGAGAGGAGCGAATGAAACCAGGGGCAAAGGGTTCCGCTGAGCGGCAGGTCATTTTCAGATCTTTGAACTTCGGATCCCACTTTCTCTTTCCCTCTCTTTCTCTCTCTCGCTGCGTAATAATAATTACCTACTTTAACCGAGATACCATCAGATTTACTGTCTGAAGTATGACCTTTCTTTTCTGACCGCTAATCTTGCGAACTGAATTTCCAGATTTCGCCTCATGCATTCTCTGAATTTTTTCCCGTCGTCTTGCCTATTTGATTGCATTATTGCTGATCTCTGCGAACCAACCGACAGCACAATATTTTCTGTTTTTTTTAGTTACTTTGCTTTTCAAGATACGTCACTGAAACGTGCACAGCACTCCACATGAACTCGTGACTATACACAGCAATTTGGAAATTCTCGTGGACATCAAGCAGCAACTGCTCAACAGGGAAATTTCCTCCCAATTAAGCTCTACTAAAATGCGGAAAAGACGGAAAATTGACTTTAATATCGGTACGATCGTGAAGCACACCAAAGTAAATGCCTTTGACAGTGGGGATGACATTTGTCTGCAAAATAACAGTCAAAAATATTCGACAAATGTGCCTCAGGCGAGTACAAAACTTCTGAAGTTTGCAAGCAGTGAAATGATGGAGCGTTTGCGGTTTCCAATTCAGAGAGCCATCTCTTTTCCACCCAATTACTGAGGTCCCGGATGTTCCTGCCCACGCGAATAGCCACTGAAAAGCGTCTGGGAATAAGCGCGTTAAACAACAGAAACAAACAGAATGGAACTCATTGGGTTGTTCGTTCCGTCCAAGAAATAGCATCTATGTGAGATAATGTAAAATTCCAACCACAGGATGCACGTATTTGCAAATTTCAAGCATAACCTACTCGGAGTCCGGGGATGTTCTTCAAACGGATCAGCGCCCTCATGTCACTGTAAGCACCGTAGCGATTTTCTTAGCACAGTGTTTGATTTTCTGGTTCTGAGTGGAAATGGCCAAAGTGAAAACGATCAAAGGTGAAAGCGGCCGTGGACCAAACAGAGCCGGTTGGGGCGCTGAGAGCCAGGAAGTGGGCGAATTTGCAGACAGGAGTTACAGTGTCAGAGAAATTTGCCTCGCCTGTTTTTTCCATCAGAACGTTAATTGCCAATTTACTACAGAGCGATCGTGACCTCTGCCTTAACGAACGACGCCAGGATATAGAACTTGGAAGACCATCCCCCAATTCCGATTGAAGCTGATTGTGCATTTGACCTAGTGATTCTGGCCTGTTTCTTTCCTTTTTCTTTGTGTCAAACCCCAATCTTTTCCATGCTGAAATCGTCACATACGTCAGCTCCGTTCAAAACCCGTTGAAAGTTGTAAGTGACCTACCAGGCACTCGAATGGAAGCTGCAGTTGGGTGATAAATAGGTTTCATCTTCAAAATTAGAAATATACCTACTTCCCTTCCGGCACTGCAAGTAGAGGGACGGGGAATTCATCAAATTAAGTTAGACAGTAAACTGATAGACTTATCGCGCAATCAGATGACTTAATTGAAGACATCACTTCTGACCTGTTCAACAAATAAGTGTTTGTTTCCCATTGGTTTTCAGCAATGACAGTCACCAGCGTTCCTTCTCCTGAGGCATGCACCTACTCATCATATTGTGCGATAAAGGTCCATTGAAGAAACAGTGTAAATTATATTTCAAAATTGAACATTCACCTCTGTTTTTGAAAAGCATATACTGCATCATGTGCCCGTCCAATGGTGTAATATTTTACTTGTATTTCCTTCACTGCAATCCCCAGGTTCCTTACTTTTTAATCTCTGCTGTGCTTATCGGAAGGATGCCAGTCAAATCATTTCCGGCAGTCCCGTGCCTTCTGTCCCTTCATGTCTTTGCTTGTTGTCTTAATTCATAACACCAGTACAAACTTCACAAATAGCCTCATATTTCTTCCGAAACGCATTGTGTTAGAACATTTTTTTCTCCGTCAGAAGTCAATGAAATGCTGGAAATATGAAATGAGATCAGCAAATGCTGGAAGCATTCAACAGGTCACGCAGCATCTATTGAAAGAGAAAGACGGCATACGTTTCAGGTTTGGAACCTGACTGATGTGATGGAAACTTCTCTGGGGTCTTGAATATTATGTGCCGTGACAGGGTCGAGTCAAACATGCAGAGAGACAAAGCCAAATTTGATCGGAACACCTTCTGTCCCATTTTAATATGAACAAGAGGTAGCCACGTGCAATATTTATGGATACAAAGCTTTCTTTGATATTGGCATACACAGGGTATGATGAAATGTAAATGAGGTGAAGTTTAATTTCATATCTACAGAGAACAGGCCGAATGAATTGTTAGAAGGACAACCTCTTGTGTCATTCCCACGAAGTCTGGGTCAAGGTGGTGTGATCTGAACGGATTCAGCATCCGATGTGTTGCAAACGGAGAATTGTGTGGAATCATGCACACAAACATAAGCCTAAATGTGCTATAAACATGTCGAGAAGTCAATATAAATAATTGGAGAAAACCTTCAGTGTAATGGAAACAAAGAGAAGGGAAATGTTATATAATGTTACCCGCAACCTTGGCAATGGCAAAGACGAGTATATCATACGCACGGATATGGCCTGTTGTGATGGAAACACATGCCAAACCTTGAGTGATATGAATATGAACAGGGTCAGGTATAACATAAACATAGACTTTGCCGAAAGTTACTTTACGGAGCCTATGTGTGTCATATGAACACATTCAGGTCCCGTGTATTTACTGAGAGGCCCACAGTGATAACTGCGAACCCTCGATAATATAAACACAGAACGGGTACCGTAGAATTTCTGCAGAGGGAAGACCTAAAGTGAAAAAAAAACATCCAGTGGCAATTGTGTTATCCAATCATGGACAGAGTGAGGCTTCGTATGTTCAGAGAGAAGATATGTTCTGATATAAACACTTAACCAGTATTATGTGGTCAGGGAGTTGACTACGCCCAGAACAATATGTACAGAGGTGAGGCCTGATGTGATAAATAAAACACATACACGAGGTCTTGTATGATAGAAAAAGGGCAGGGCCAAAGGGTATGGCATGAACACACTACAGGAGGTCTGTTGTGACATAAGCAAGTAATGAGGCTAGTAATTAACAGCGAGAAAAACTATGTAGCAATATTTATAGAGTCAAGAACGAATTCAATTAAATAAGAGTCAGAGGCTTACAGCTGAAAGCATTAAACTTAATTCAAAGGCAATACCAACTGTAATAAACTTTCCAATGCCTGTGATGTTTAAAGGAAGAGCAAGTGTCACTTAGGATGGAAGGTAGTGACATTATGATAGGGAGGGAGGGCTATGCCATCTGTGCAGAGATGCAGACGCGTAGAGCCTGCGCAGCAACAAGGGGAGACTCCAATAATTCCAGAGGCAAGCTCCAACGTGTCAGAACGGGAAGCAACGCCCTGTGTGATTCAGAGATTTCATCGTCATATGGTACACTATGACATAAATAGGTACAGGGTCTTCTATGATACGGAGACAGGACGCCGGGAGAGAGAGAAGGGGACAGAGAGCGAGCGATAGAGAGAGAGAGAGAGAGAGAGAGAGAGAGAGAGAGAGAGAGAGAGAGAGAGAGAGAGAGAGAGAGAGAGAGAGTCAAAGGTGACGTAAACAGGAGTAGATATCAATGCACACCATAAACTGAGATAGGCCACTGCAGCTTACATACAGAGGCAGGGCCTGATGATATCTCTGGAGTCGTGATGCATTCCATCGGAAAAATAATGGCAGGGTATTTAAACACAAATAGAAATATTGTGATAGAAGCAGGTACAATCTTCATGTAATCCAGACAGAGATCGTGACTAGAACAATGAGGGATATTGTCATCCAAATTTGTTCAATGAATTATATCGTATGAACATGGATAACATTCAAAATTCATCATAAAGAAACAATTCCTGTGGTGTATTCGGTTCTACAGGGTCCAGGGTAATATGAAACGGGCGAGGGCTGAGTTTCCAGAGACGTAGACTAAAACAGTGCTGTATGTGGAAGGAGCGAACCATCTCATTGACAGCCCGACAACACTTCCCACCACCTCCTGCCCCTACTGTGGAAGTCCGACATTCGCACTTTGGTCTCTTCAGGAATCCCGCAGCCAGAGTTCAATCAAGGGATGCTCTATATCAGGGGACTTCATGAGGCTCCTCTCTCCCAGGGCGCCAATGCTCAAAACGAGACAACATGGCTTTAAGGTATTGGGTGGGAAGTTCAAGGGTGATGTCAGAGGGAGGTTTTTCACACAGAGAGTGGTTGGTGCACGGAATTCGCTGGCTGGGGTGGTGGTGGAGGCTGATACATTGGATAAGTTCAAGATATTGTTAGATAAGAATATGGAGGAATTTAAGTTAGAGGGATGTGTGGGACGAAGGGGCTAGATAGTCATAGGTGTGGTTTGAAGGGGGGCACAACATGGTGGGCCGAAGGGCCTGTATTGCGCTGTATTGTCCTATAGTTCTATGGTTCTATGAGAGCAGAAAAATATGTACAAAAGATTGTGCAATCACACATGGTCCAGTGCATGAAATATAAATCAACAGCCCTAGTGAGATGTTTACACTGGCAGAAGTGGGAAACATGGGTCCACAGCTCCATCCTCTGGACAGACACAGCGTTCGAAGATCTATGCTAAGTCGTGTAAATTTCGGTAGCCGACACGAGGGGGCGGCAGATGCAGTGAGCCGGTGCATGACGTGTAACGAGAAGCTGTCCTCGCTGTACAAAATACCTAGAATCCGCAGCGTCCTCATGCTTGCATTGTCAATAGAAAACACCCCCACAGCACGGACGTATAAAATGACGCAGTTTCCGAGTATCCAAAAAGTGATGAAGTCACAAGGCTGCTGGCTAGATTGATGGAATCTGGGCTATTCACATACTCTCATGAAACGACAATTTTTCATTCTCCTCGTGTAACATACCCCACCACCCCCCTCCCCCCTCCCAACAACTCCCCACTGAAATTTTATGAAAAATTAGAATTAAAGCAGGGAATGGGTATGATCACGTTTCACGAGATGTCCATTCGAAGTTGAGATATATCAGCATACATATCCAGTGTGCCAATATCCAAATGACTATAAAAAGGTTCTGGTGTAATCTCAACAAGTGCAGGGCCTGTAAATTGAGAAACCTGCTGGTTTCATATAAATAAGGACTGGGACTGCAAGGGGTTAGAGAGGATCTAGTGTGATGTTCACCTAAAATGGAGAAACGAGCTGGTTTAATATAAATAAAGGTTGGTCCTAATATTATATAGACAAAGAAATGCTCGCATTCCATGCACTATTGCTGTTAATTTATATTCAATAAGGAAGAACATTTGATAATTATGACTTGTTAAAATTTCTCGTGTAAGTCAGTCAGAGGTAGCGGCGGTCCTGGGAAAAATACCCCAGCAGCACGATCTAGATGAATTGCTATGTTGGCTCCGGAAGCGTGGCGACACTTGCGGACTGCCCCCAGAACACTCAACGCAAAAGATGTATTTCATTGTGTGTTTCGATGTACATGTGACGAATAACGATATCATATTTTATCTTATCTGAAGTGACAAGTCCTGGAATCGAAATCACATGATATTTTCCAACAATTACGGAGGCGAAATGCAGTGCTGTTGGGGCAGAAGTGGGAGCCAATGTGGTAGGAAGTACGTCAGTCAATGGGAGCCAATGAGTCGGAGGTACACAGGCGAGAGCAACTGCATGAATAACAATGGCAGAGTCTGATACAATAATAGCAAAGGCAGTGTTTGATACAGTAATACTCTCCTATAACTTTGATATTATTCCGAATCCAGTGTTGACAACACAGGCGGTAGCAATGGTAAAAATTGTAAACATGGATTGGGCAGCAAATAAACATGGGTGAGGATCCGGGCTGCTGATGGAACTACATATGACTTATGTTCAACAACACTGTTAAGCCCAAGTTCACGAGCAATTGGAGGTATTTCGTGAACTGACTCCGGCACGGTGGAGGATATGGGAGATGGACATGGATGGAATCCGTCAGAGCTCAGTCGGATATCCTGTGTTTTACTTTGGGAACACAGAAACCAGGCTGATACCTCAGTGCAGCTGTGGTTGGAATAGTTCTCCGAGAAAGATGGTGCTTTTCAGTTGAGGTGTTACCTGGAGCCCTCTACGATTCTCTGTTACATAATCAGACAGGCATTGATATTACAAAATATTAGAGGCGATATGTAACAAGAGTGAAGAGGTAGTGTAATTTAAACGAAAGACCTAATTTAAAAAGAGATAGTCTGATCCAGCATAAATAGCCTCATAATAACTATTTGAACAATTAAGATACATAATGTAACAAAGAATGAAATGGTTATAACAATGTAAATATAATCAGAAAAAATGCAATATTCACAGAGTTCAGTCCAGGGAATTTAACAAAGATAGAACTTTGTGGCATTTATATCAATAGCACCCAGGGTAATACAATTGAAGAATGAGTCAATTTTGCACATACCGACACTGCTTAGACATATAAAGGTTAATATAAACATCTACGGGATTCAGAACAATACAGGATGTGCCAAGGCATTATGTAATAACATGTCGAACATCAAATGCCATATGACAAGAAACAAGATTTCAACAAAGGCCGGGTATTGTCAGTGGAAAGAGTAATTCGGTGCACAGCAGCATATTCAAAGACAGTATTATCTCAGTGAATGCAATAGTAACTCAATTAATGCCTGGTGTAATAAAAACAGAGCCGACATTCAGGAAGAATGTCAGCCAAAGCCCAAAGTGTCATAAAGAGTGGAAGGTCAACAGAAAACGTCAAGAGTAATGTAAGTCACAAAAGGTCGCGTTGAATGATAACTCAGAGAAAACGAAGGGCATTATCTAGTACATAACATGCGACGCCGGGTCAAATTGAAATTTAACCAGGACACGGACTGGTTAAGTACTTTTGAGGCAGGGCCCTGGATTAGACAGTTCCGCTGTTCACAACGTACCAAACCATCGCCATTTTGAAATGTCTACTGATATCATTCGTTTCCGTACCACGGTTATATTTGTTCGACAATTGTACTTGTTTAAAAAAAATGAGGTTGTCATCGCGCTCTCTGTGCATACGGTGAAGAGTATTTCACTGAATTTCAATTGAGGGCCCATTTCACATACTGCCACAATGGTTCCAGACTGCTGCTTACGGGGCAACTCGCAGAACAGACAAGGTAATGTTCCCTGTTATCCTCTTGGATGTAAATCACAGATTGTGTGTTTTCAGAAAGCAAAGCCTCATTGTACTGTCCGAGAAACTTCAGTTCATTTTGAACTCGCAGAACAGACAAGGTAATGTTCCCTGTTATCCTATTGGATGTAAATCACAGATTGTGTGTTTTCAGAAAGCAAAGCCTCATTGTACTGTCCGAGAAACTTCAGTTCATTTTGCACCAGCTACCAGTATCCTCAAAATAACCCCATCTGGTCAATTGAGGGAAATCAGTAAATAACTTTGTTCAGGTGTTTACTTCTGCGCGGAGCACAGCTGGACGCGACGGAAGCGTTGATGTAACTAATCTCAGAAATAAAAGTCTCAGATTAGAACACAGAGAGACAGAAACAGAATAAAATTTTCCCCGTCAACGCAGAACAGATTTATAGAGAGCGAGATGCAAATCTTCAAGCGATACAGCAGCAATGGTTAATGCTTCAGATAGTCTTCTCTCAGTTAGCGGTGAATAAAATGGGGATTAAATCCAGAATCAGATTGGACAAAGTTCACCAGTACTCAGCGGGAATGGGAACACACCAAATGAGGTGCAGGGAGATTTCCTGCAAAAGCCCCCCATCTCTCTCTGCTCCCGTTTGATTGGGCAACCTGCCATGCCTCTCAGCATTGGTTTTACCCAAATACTAAATTTCAATGTCAAAGGAATTAAATTCTCGGCCTGAACGTCAGGCCTTGTGCAGAGTTGTACCAAGTGTATCGCAGAAGTTTTTCAAAAAATATGTAAACTGTGCATGCAATGCTCAGACTGAACAAAAACTCTTCTGGTCCATTTTGGAATTGCCCTGGGAGCGTTTGATGAGACGGTACAGATGAAGCATTTCTTCTTGACCTGGGGATGTTTTTTCGGGGCAGAGAAGATAGAGTTTTGTTATGTAGGCAAACTATGGAACGGATTGCTGAGATATAGTAGAAGAACTGGTTGTCGATATCTATCCCACATTATTTTTATTGGAAATCTTATAGGACGTTTGCAGTCGTCTTCCTCTGAATAGAACGTGTTCGTCCGCTTGTCCGATTATTTAAGGTGATGTTGTAGGAACTCGGAGGCACAGCTGACGAATGTTGCTCCTTCATCGGCGTATATGGTGGGACAGAGTCAACGGACTTTGGTTTTGTATCCATTCAACGCTCACCCCACCCTGGACGTTTCCAATGGGATAGAGTTGTGGAGTTTTCTCTGTTTATTCCCAATGTTTCTGTTTCCTCCGGGGTATTTCAAGGGACAGTGTTGATGGAGGTTGCCCTGTATTTCACGAGTAATGTCATATCATCCTCAAAACTGGTCATGTAATCCGAATTGAGCTTTCTCGAGATTCGAGAGAAAGGGTCGAGAATGTTCAATTCGGATTCCATGACCAGTTTTCAGTCAATTGTCTGTGCAACAAACAGTTCATTTATTTTTTTTTTGAATTTCAACTGAATGACCAAGTGGACACAAGATATGCAACATAATTTACATTTGCTGCATGTAATTAAATCACTAATAGTGATAGGTTTACACGCATGGGCGCAATACAGAATGTGGAGGAAGGAAACATTCCTCTCAATCTCAACAGTAAGGATTGGTGGAGAGAGGACAAGTTCAGGAGGTTACATCGGGTCAACCTGAACTCAAAATTGTTCGCCGGGTAAAATCCCTATGTCATCTTGTTCAGGAACACGCTCTCCAGACACCAATGTTCATTGCAGCCATCTTTGATATTTTTACATGTATCTACTTGCATTCACCCAGTGACCTTCACACAGAAGAGTTCACAGGGTCAGTGTTCGGGTAACGGGGGATTCTGGACACATCCGACCTTCTCCGAGCAGAAAAGAAACCTGTCTGTGTTGTGTGTGACACCTTGTCATTCCCAGCATCTTGAGCTCCCTGGTCCACCTGTGTCAGATAATCCCCATACTTGGATTTAAACCAGAATCTCAAAGTCTGTGAAACCCATTGTAGCCGTGACAGCTGATCCCAAGTAATTTCAGCCGCCCAGTGTCCACTCGCTTAGAATATGTAAGATTAACAATTCAATGTGAATGATATACGAGGTACCACATCAGAACTTTTAATGATAATGTGAGAACTATGTTGTTGGACAAATTTGTTTACCTTGTTACGTCCCATTCACCCACAGCAACTCTCTCTCTCTCTCTCTCTCTCTCTCTCTCTCTCTCTCTCTCTCTCTCTCTCTCTCTCTCTCTCTCTCTCTCTCTCTCTCTCTCTCAGAAGCAGGCTGCAAACAGCCCATTAATTTCGTTGCACAGAATTCACAGATGTTTCCTTTCAGTTAGGTTGTGAGCTGGCAGTGAAATGTTGGACTGCGGCCACAAAATTTTAAGGAGAGATGCAGAGTGCGTGTGGTTGGCTAAAAAACTAAAAGCAATAATAACATTAACCATCACTTCCTTTCACAATACATTTCTCATGGAATCACATTTTAAAATCCCTTTGATGATCCCATGAACAGAGCAGTGCAATAATACAAGCTGAGAGAAAATATGAGTTGTGAATAGATGAAAGACAATTTTACCCTTATGTAATGTTGTGCCCCATAGCAGTCTTGGAGAAGACAGTGCGAGTTTGTCTGCTTTCACACCTACACTGTATGCCACTGATGTAAATAAGGGCAAGGAGCATCAGAAACATTTCTAGGTAGGCCAATATGCCCCTCGAACCTAATGCGCCATCCAACATTCATAGAGGATCGTCCAAATTCAGTCCCTTATGCTAATTCCACACATCATCTTGGCTCCAGTAAATATCTCTAGCTCTTTTGTAAACATATTTAATAATTTGACATTTAGTTTTATTTTAATTCTCACTCAGTCCACATCTCTCCCTGATGTTCTGTCCGGTGTCGAACATTTCACTGTCCTGCACGGGCAGAAGTTCACAATGTAACTGAACGGAAACACCTGTGGATTTTGTGCAGAGAAATTAATGAGCTGCTTCCAGCCCGTTGCTCAGGAGCAGAAAGTCAAGAGAGTGATTACCAGCCAACGACTCCAAAATCTGCCCAGCAACACGTTTGTCAAACTGTGAGCACACGTCGCTATTGGTGAACAGATGGATAATTATGATTCACAATGTCATGCTGCTACTCTGACACTGTGGGCAGAGGTCCACTCTGGACTGAATGGTCTGTGTCGAAATGGAAGTGAAGTCAATTACCAATCATTAAATACATTCACTGACGTGCTAAGCGTAGTTGCTGGGGCCAGAGGGATAATTGAATGAAGCAAGAACAGCAGACTGAATTTGCACGACTAACCAGGATCAAGTTGAAGCGTGGAACAGACTGCAAAGGCCGAATGGCCGACTTTTGCTGAATTACCCATGCTTATGTGGACCGTTCCACCGAACATTATACGATTCATACTAATTATTTCATGGAATCATATTAAATATGGTATTTAATCATGTCCGGTGTTGTACAATATGGAAACAAAGAAATAGGATCAGAATTTAAGACGGGAAATAAAAAGGAACGATCCTGTTTTCTTATTTAACATTCTGTCCTTCCATATTCTTTCAGAAGGACATGGCATCTTGACTGGTCTCGTGTCTGTATGGAGTGTTGTGATATGGAAAATGTAACGAGAACAACATAATAACTAAAGGAGAGAGTCAGCAGCCGGTCGGACTGGCTAATCTCTTCAGCAGATCAGGGCTGATCCTGCCTTGGCCTCAGTATCACTTTCCGTATAGTTCCTGAACCTCTTGCCTCCCTTATAATTTAACTGCCAGTCAGTATCGACCTTCAATTTATTCAATGTTTTCACATCCATAGTTCTCGGAAGGAGAGAAGTCCAAAGTGTCACAACTCTCCGAAAGAAGATCTTGCACGTCTTCGTCATAATTGGCCACGATTTATTATGAAACAACAGCCCCTAGTTCTTTACACTCACTGGTGGAGACCCTTTAAGAATCTTCTCCATCAATCCTCTTCAGAATCGTTCATCTTTCAATAAGTCCATCTCTCTGTTTTCTGAACTCTGGCGAGTTTTGTCGCATACCGTAAAACTTTTCTTTATACGTCAACCTCCACACCCAGGAATCAATTTGATGGATGGATGCACAGTCGCCAGCAGAAGAATACCATACCTCACACATGGGGATCAAAACTATCTCCAGATGCGGTCCCATTAGGACTATGTGTAACTTCCTACTGTTTATACTTCATGATTCCTCAGAGTCGATAATATGGAATGTAATCAGTTCAGATATTAAGACCGATCAGAATCAGAATGAGAATCAGGTTGAGTATCACTGACATATGTCGTGAAGATTCTTATTTTGCAGTGGCAGTGCAGTACAAGCCATAAAAACATAAAGCTTACTCTTAGTTGCAAAAAAAATAAACAGTGGAAAAGAGTAATTACGAGGTGGATTTCATGGGTTCATGGACCATTCAGAAATCTGATGGCCGAGGGGAAGAAGCTATTCCTGAAACGGTGAGTGTTGGTCTTCAGCTCATGTCGCACTTCCCCGATGGTAGTGATGTCAAGAAGGCACGTCGCAGGTTGCGAAGGTCCTTGATGATTGATGTCGCTGTCCCGACACACCTCCTCTTGAACAAGTCCTCGATAGCGAAGTTGGTTGTGCCCGTGATGCAGCTGACTGAGTCCACAACACCACCCCCCCCCCGCACCCTCTTTGTATCCTGCACATTGAAACTCTCAACAGTATATCAGTAGAGATTTGCAATATTCTTTGATGAATTACAAAATCTCCTCAAACTCCTCGTGAAGTATAGCGACTGGCGTGCGTTCGTAGTGATTGCATCAATGTGTTGGGCTCAAGTTAGTTCCTCTGAGTTCTTGACGCCAAGAAACTTGCTCACCCTTTCCAGCGCTAATCCTTCAATGGTGTGTCTTCTCTCAACTACCCCTTCCTGAAGTCCTCAAACAACTTCTTGCTCTTCCTGACGTTGAGTGCGAGTTTATTGTTGCGACACCGCTCAACCAGCCGACAGATCTCACTCCAGTACTTCTCCTCATCGCGATCTGAAAATCTGCCAACAACAGAGGTGTAATCGGCAAATTTACAGATGGCATTTCAGCTGTGTATGGCCACACATTCATGAGTGAAGAGTGCAGAGCAGTTGGCTATACACGCATCCTAGAGGTGCGGCTATGTTGATTATCAACGAGGAGTAGATGTTACACCCGATCCGCACTAACTATGGTGTCCCAATAAAGAAATTGAGGATCCATTTGCAGAGGAAGGTACCGAGGCCTAGGTTTTGAAGCTTGTTGATTCGTATTGAGCGTATGATAGTGTTGAACGCCGAGCTGTAATCAATAAACAGCAGCCTGCCGTATGTTTTACTGTTTGTCAACGTGCTCCAAAGCCGAGTGGATAGCCAGTGAGATGGCGCCTGATATACACCTGTTGTGCCGGGTGGGAAATCGAAGAAGTCCAGGTCCTTTCTCAGTCATAAGTTAGTTCTAGCCATGACCAATCTCTCAAAATACTTCATCAGAAAATATGTGAATGCTCCCGGCGATAGTCGTTGAGGCAGCTCACTCTGCTCTTCTTAGCACCGGTATGACTGATGCCCTTTTGAAGCAGGTGGGAACCGCCGACTGCAGCAGTGGAAGTTTGAAGCTGTCCTTGAACTCTGCAGCCAGTTGGTCGGCAAGGTGTACCTTGTCAGGTACGCCTTCGGGGCTTGACGCCTTGCGATGGTTCACCCTCTTGAAAGAAGTTCTGACGTCTGCCTACAAGACAGAGATCACGGTGTCGACAGATGCTGTGGGGATTCGCACAGGCATCATGTTGTTATCCCTTTAGAATCTTGCATAAAAGGCTTTGTGCTCATCAGGGAGTGAAACATCACTGCCATCTTTATGGTACCTCAAGTGATACTGATTGACATTCAGAAAACGACCCAACCATTTCATCTTTTTAAACAATCCATCATCCACGCCGATGTATTCCCCCAAACCAGTAAACACGTACCTTCTGCCGTAACCCCGAAAGTACCGTTCTATCGAATTGTTCTGCAAATCCAATAATTGGTCAAGAAGCAACCTTTTATACCGAATGTTTGCTGGGAGAATTCCATCAAATGCGTCCAGAACCATTTCCCCTGCAGATAAGCACATGCACCAAACGCTCTTATCACTCATGGATTCCAGTATTTTCCTCACGACATATGTTCAGCTCTGTGGCCGATTCTTCCTTAAATTTTGGCCCTCTTTTTCGATCGTCGATGTTATATTTCTAGTTTTGGAATCGTCTGGGTGCTCTCCAGAATGTAAGGATTCTAATCCACAGATTATCCGTGCCCGCAGGCATTTTCTTCGTGGCATTCGGATTCAGGCAATCATATAGAGGGCACTTGTAGGCCTTTAACTCCTACTATTGATCGAAATTAATAGTTCTCTTGCGGCTCCCAATAATTACAGATTTTATTTTGGATTCAGTCAAAAATATCGAGACAAAATCAGAACGTGATATAAATATGTTGCGTTGGACAGACGAGGGCCTGGAAAGAGAGACGTGCTGGTTCCTGAGTTAATTGCTATTGCAAGTTACATCTGGTCAGGTCCCAGTGCTTTATCCACCTTTATGTGCTTCCAGAATGACACACACCCTCCTTCTTCATGTAGCAACATTTCAGGACAACACTGTTCCCTTCGTTGAAATCAAGACCATCCATGACCTTGTACATCTTAAAAACAAACGAACAATATTCAGTTAATTCCTTACCCATCTCACTTGTCTCCATGCATACATTACCACACTCATCCTTGAAGGGACCTACACTCTCTTTAATATGCTGATAGAATCTTTTCAGATTCTCTTTCACCGTCTTTGCCAAGGATATTTCATGTCCCGTACTTTCCATCTTAATGTTCTTCTTTAATGTATCCTACATCCCTTATACCCGTCAAGCGAATCGTGGATCCTACTAGCCACGATTTGACATATGCCTCCGACTTTTTCCTGTCCACTACCATGATATCCTTCATCATCCATGGTTCCTTTATCCTACGAACATTTCCCGTCGATCTAACAATTACAATCCGGACCTGAACTCTCCCTCTCTCACCTGTCAAACGCCTCCCAGTTGCTGGATGACACGTTACGTGCTAACAGCCTCTCCGAATCAAGTATTGCAAGTTCCATTCTTTGGCAGCGAAGTTACCCTTGCTTCCAATGTGGCACTAACTTGTGGAGCAGTCCTTTCCTGATCCATGATTATCTTGAAGTTAATAGAATTCTGGTCACTGAACCCAACCTGCTTCCCCACCGACAATTCAGGAACGTTCTCAGCCGTAGTTCTGAATAAAATTCCGATCGTAGCCCCCTCAAGTACGTCCATCCATTCTTCAGGAACCTACCCGAGGCACATTTGACATATTCTGCCTGTCTAATACTTTAGCGACATGACAGTGCCAGTCAACACTGAAGAGGTTAAAATCACCTTACATTATGTATTCATTCAACCGATAGCTAAGATATCCCTTCATATTTTCTCCTCTAATTCCAATGAACTACTGACGGCCTGCAGCATGATCCCACCAAAGTGATTATCCCATATCTTTTTCGAGGTTAGATTCCAAACCTCCCTGGACGTTTCCCCGGCAAAATATCATTTCTTCGCACTGACATAAATGTCCTCTCTTTCCAATATCCTAACTCCCCCTTCTCGCTGACGTTCACCACCATCACAACGGATACATTTGTTTCTTAGACCGGAATCTCCTTCCTGCAAGAGATTTAGACGGGGCAGAACTTTGTTGTTACATCCAGCAGGATTTCTTCAACCGATATCTGGATAGTCCAAGTGAGGAGGGTCCATGCTGGAAATGGTGTTCGGAAATGATCCTGGCCAGGCGACTAACCTTTCAGTGTGAGAACATTTAGGAAACTGAGACAACAACTTCTTGATTTTAACATGGCTATAGATAACTCTGGACCTTGAGAGAGAGAATTAAATTGGATCAGGGAAAATCATAATAGGTGGGAAGAGGAGAGTATTCATTGGGAACAGCTGTTTCTGGGCAAGCCCCCGTCTGACACGTGGAAGGTATTTAAAGATCAACTGTACAGAGTACAGGGCAGAGATGTTCCAGTGGGAATGAAGGCCGGGCATAGCATCATGAACGTCGAGGGAGATGGTCAATTTAGTGAACCAGAGAAATAAAACGTGTGTAAGGTTTACGAAGCTAAAGTCAAAGACAGTCCTTGACGTTTATGAAGAAGCTAGAACATAACTCAAGAGTGGAATTACGAGAGCCAGGAGGAACCATGAAATATCTTTGACAAGAAGGATTAAAAAGTACGCCAAAGCTAACAATACATTCATCGAGAGCAAGAGGGTAACTGGGGAGAGGGTAGCACCACATGAAGAAAAAGGAGGGAACATGTGCTTGGAGGAGGAGGATAGTCAATGAGGTTTGCGTCGACATTTACCAAGGAGAAGCACATGGATGATCGTGACATCAGTATGGATTGTGCCAATATGCAAGGCCTTTTTTCAGATGAAAAGGTACTGTTGGGTTGCTTAAAGAATATTAAGTTGGATAAATTCCCACGGACTGATGAGAAATATCAGGTTATTTAGAGAGGGAAGTGATGAAATGGCCGGGTCCTTGACCAAGATCGCATCGCATATTGCCACAGGCGAAGTCCCAGAGGACTGCAGAGTAGCTACTGTTGTCTCATGATTCAGGAAATGAAATAGCAATAATCTGAAAAAGTATAGACAGGTACGTGTCACGTCAGTGTTCGTGAACCTATTGGACGGGATTCTTGACGACTGGAAGACCAGGGCCTAATTAGTGACAGTCAGCGTAGCTTCGCGTGCTGATTGAGGTTTTTGGGGAGGTGACGGAGGTGATCGATGAAGGTAGAGATGTGGATGTTTTCTGCAGGCATTTTAGGAAGGCGTTCCTCGTGGTAGGCTCCTTCAGAAGTTTAAAATGCATGGTATCCACGTTGACTTGGCCGTTTGGATTCAGAGCTGGCTTGCCCAAGGAATACAGAGGGTAGTGGTTGATGGGACTTATTCTGTCAGGATGTCCGTAAAGAATGGTGTTCTGCTGGGATCTGTACTGTCTGCTTTGCTGATGTACAGTATATACACATAAAATAACCTGGATGAAAATGTATATGGGTGGGTGAATAAGTTAGCAGACGATGCAAAGATTGATGTTGTGGATAGTGTAGTAGATTGTCAAAGGATATAGTGGGATACATATCAGTTGCAGATTGTTGGCAATGAAATGTCAGATAGAGTTTAATCCGTCCAAATGTGAGGTGTTGCACTTCGGGAGATCAAATGTAAACGGGTCAGTCAATTGTTGATTGCAAAACCCTTAACAGTATTGATACAGAGAGGAACCCTGTAGTCCAAGTCCATAGCTTCCTGAAAATGCCTCCAATGGTTTGCAGTGTGGTAAAAAAATGCGTATTGCATGCTTACCATTCTTCTGAAGGGCATTGAATCCAAGCGTCGAGAAGTTATGTTGCAGCTTTATAAAGATCTAGTTAGGCTGCATCTGGAGAATTGCATTTAATTCTGGTCGCCCAACAATGGAAGAATGTGGAGAATTTGGAGTTGGTGCAGAAAAGTTTTACCTGAATGCTGCAGTGAATCAAGGGCATGTACCATGACGAGAGGATGGACACATTTAGACTGTATTCTGCTGTGCTGTGGAATCTTGGGGTTGGGGTGCTGAGAGTGGTTTATACGCTTATGAGAGGCATAGATAGATAGACAGTAAGAATCCTTTTTTCCAGCGTCGAAATGTCTGATACTGGAAGGCATGCATTTAAGACGAGACTGGTTAAGTTGAAAAGAGATGCGCTGGGAAGTTTTTGACACAGAGAATTGTGAGTGCCTGGAATGCGCTGGCAGTGGGGGTGGTGGAGGTATGCGCTGCCAGGGTTGGTGGTGGAGGCAAATCCGATATAGGCGTTTAACGGCTTACTGGGAGGCACATAAATGTGCAGAAAACGGAGAGATACAGGCATTGCGTATGTGCAAGGGATTATTTCAGTGAGGCATTTAATAACCAGTTTAATTAGGTCAGCAAAGAATGTGGGTATAATGGCAGGACCCCGTGCTGTCCTGCCCCTGCCTCAACTGGACTTCTTCATTTAAACCAGTATATTGTGACTTCAACTGTCTCACCTGTTGTTGTCCTGCTTTGCATCCTACCACCGCAATTGTGTAATATTACCGCAGAACGCATCAAGTCAAGCATTTGGATATTTATGGCATAAAGTGACCGAGGTAACAACGGGGACTTGTTCAATCATAAGCAGGAATATGATTTGGCATTGAATGAACAAGGTTTAATGAGAAGTCTGTTGACTTTGCAGTGTAATAAGGACTAATCACGTCCCTGCTTACACTGTTGCCTTTGACATGCCTATAAATGATTTCGGACTTCCTTTAATCTTGACCACATTGATATTTTTCTTCACTTCTTTTCCTTCCTGGTTACTTTCAAATACATGTCCAACAAATTCTCTCTTCCTGATGACAATCTCCTGCGTTATGCTCACTTCACATGTATTTGCTTTTTATCGAGCAACCTTTGACATGCAGGGCGCCTTACACTTGCTGTGCTTTCCTTTCACTTTTATTGCAACATTTTAACCCTGAGCTATTGTCATTTCTCCTTCAATATCTCTCACATCTGATATAAAACCATTTGCAAGCAGCTGATCCCTGGATACCTTTGCCAGGTTCCAATTCACGATATTGTCATCGAACTTCCGCCAATTTAGAACTTTACTCTTTAGCCCATGCTTATCAATTCCGACAACTACCTTGAAATTGAAAGGGTAATGGTCACTGTCTCCAAAATGTTCTTGCAGTGACACCTAATCATTTTACTGGCTGTTTTTCCTTGGTTCAATTCGGATACTGCCTCTTCTCTGGTCGAACTATCTGTGTTCCAGCTCAAAAAGATCTCCTAAAAGCACTCTCCTAAAATTCCTTCCTCCTGAGTCCTCTCACACTTATAGGATCCCAGTTAGAATTAGGCAATGAAAACCCCTGCTAGTGCAACCCTGATGCTTCCACATCTTTCCATTATTTGACTACGGATCTTCTCCTTTATCTCCTACAGACGATAGGAAGGCCTGTACTTTACATCTCGTGAAGTGTTCGCGCTCTTTCTTTTGCCCAACTCTACCCATCCGGCCTGATTTGAAAAAAAAAACTTCCACTACTTCCACTTGAGTTTCATTTGCGGAGTCGGGCGTTGCAGCAAGATTTGCAGCGGGACGTTTGAAAAGAGGCGAGTCTCTATGCTTGAACTGGTGACTGCCACCTTGCAAAAGTCTAAACGAGGAACATTTGCTATTGCTACCTGCTGATTGTCTTATCAACAACAGCAAATAAAGGTAAGGCAAATATAATCGGAGCGGCCATTTTGGAGCGGCCATTGTTTGAGTGGGCCAGTGTTGGAATGGGGAGCTGAGACTTTGATTAAAGAGGCTTCTGGGATAAGAGGTGAAGGTAATGGTCTGCTAAGTTCCTTTTATTCATTGATTTGGTGTCCCCTGTTGTTCATAGTAGTGAGAATGTCTGCAGGGTCAGTTGTGTGTTCAGCTTGTGAGCTGTGGAATTTATGGGAGACATCCAGTCTTCCTGCCAGCTACATCTGGCCGAGGTGCATCCAGCTGCAGCTCCTTACAGACCGTGTTCGGGAACTGGAGCTGCAGCTGGATAACCCTCGGCTCCTACGGGATACCAAGTAGTACACAGATTACAGCTACAGGGAGGCAGTCACTCCGAAGCTGCAGGCGGCATTCGCTGGGCGACTGCCAGTAGAAGGAAGGAGAGTAGGCCGACAGTACAGATTACCACTGTGCTTGTTCCCTTCAACAACCGGTATACTACTTTGGATACTGTTGGTGGAGGGCGGCCTTCCAGAGGAAAGATGCAGTGACCATATCGCTGGCAATGAGCCTGGTCGTATGGTGCAGAAGGGAAGGGGCAGAAGAGGAGAGCGGTAGTGATAGGGGATTCCACAATAAGAAGGGAAAACATGAGATCTGTGGACGTGAAAGAGACTCCCGGATGGCATGCTGCCTCCCTGGTGCCAGGGTCAAGGAGGTCTCGGATCTGATCCACGGCATTCCGATGGGGAAGGGTGAACAGCCAATGTCATGGTACATATTGGTACCAATGACATAGGTAGGAAAATAGATGAGGTCCTGCAGAGGGAATGTAGGGAGTTAGGTAGGACGATGAAAAGAAGGACCTCAAGGGTGGTAATCTCTGGAGTGATGCCTGTGCCAGGTGCCAGTGAGGGTAAGAACAAGATGATTTGGTAGATGAATTCGTGGCTGCAGGGGGCGGGGTTTCAGATTTGTTGATCATTGGGATCTCTTCTGGGCAAGGTATGTCTGTACAAAAAGTACGAGTTACACCTGAACTGGAGGGGTACCAATATTCTTGCGGAAGGAGTTTGCTAGAACTGTTAGGGAGGGTTTAAACTAGTTTGGCAAGGGGACGGGGACCAGAGTGATAGGGCAGAGCTTGGTTCATTTAATGTGCAAATAGATGCAGACTGTAATAATACTGTGAGGAAAGATAGGCAGTTGAAGGGGCAAAATTGCAGTCAGTTGGATGGGCTGAAGTGTGTCGACCTTAATGCGAGAAATATGCGGAACAAGGCTGATGAACTTGGAGCGTGGGTAAGTACGTGGAAGTACGATGTGGTGGCCCTTACAGAGAATTGGCTGGCTCAAGGGCAGGAATGGTTACTGGATCTTCCGCGGTTGATATGTTTCAGAAGGGGCAGGGTCAGAGGTAAAAATGGTGGGAGAGTGGCTTTGCTGATCAGGGACAGTGTCACAGCTGTGGAAAGGGAGGATGTCCTGGAGGAATCGTCCACTGAGACAGAGAGAGTGGAAGTCAGAAAATGAAAGGGAGCGATCACTCCACTGGGACTGTTCCACAGACCCGCCAATGGCCACAGAGATGCTGAGGAACAGCTCGGGAGGCAGATTTTGGAGAGTTGCAAAAATAACAGGGTTTTTGTCATGGGTGATTTCAACTTCCCCAATATTTACCGGCACCTTCTTAGTGTAAAGGGGATAGACGGGACGGAGTTTGTTCGGTGTGTACAGGCATGATTCCTGACACAGTATGTGGACAGGCCGACGAAAGGAGAGGCCAAACTGAACCTGATACAAGACAATGAGCCTGAACAGGTTTCAGATTTCTCTGTGGGAGAGCATTTTGGAGAGAGAGACCATAACCGCTTGACCTTTATCATAGCCTTGGAGAGGGATAGGAGCAGACGATATGGGAAAGTAGTTAACTGTGGGAGTGGGAATTATGAGGCTATTAGGCAAGAACATGGGAGCGTAAATTGCTAACAGTTCTTGGAGAAGTGCATAGCGGAAATGTGGAGGTTGTTTAAGGATACTTGCATGGGGATGTGGAAGGCCGGGTTAGTAAGTTTGCTGATGACACAAAGGGTGGTGGTGTTGTGTATAGTGTAGAAGTTTGCTGTAGAGTACAGAAGGATATTGATAGAACGCAGAGCTGTGCTGAGAAGTGGCAGATGGAGTCAATCCGTATAAGTGTGAGGTGAAACACTTCGGGAGATAGAAATCGAAGGCTGAATACAATTTTCGTGGCAGGACTCTTAACAGTGAGGAGGAACAAGGGTTCTTCTGGTCCATGTCCACAGATCCCTCAAGGTTGCCACGCAGGTCGATAGGGTTGTTAAGAAGGCGTGTGGATTGTTGGCCTCTATTTGTCGGGGTATTGAGTTCAAGAGCCGCGAGGTGATGTTGCAGCTCTATCGAACTCTGGTCATACCACACTCGGAGTATTGTGTTCAGTTCTGTTCGCTTCATGAAAGAAGGGATTTGGAAACGTTAGAGAGGGTGCTGAGGAGACTTATCAGGATGTTATCTTGAATGAAGAGCATGTCTTAAGAGGATAGGTTGAGCGAGCTAGGGCTTTTCTCTTTGGAGAGAAGGAGGATGAGAGGTGACTTGATAGAGTTGTACAAGATGCTAAGAGGCATAAATTGAGTGGACCTTCAGAGACCTTTCCCAGTACAACAATAGCTAACACGAGGGGTCATAATTTTAACGTGATTGGAGGAAGGTATAAGGGGAATGTCAGGGTAAGTCTTTTATACAGAGAGTGGCGGGTGCGCAGAACGTACTGCCTGCCGAGGTTATGGGGGCAGATACATTTTGGACATTTAAGAGACTCTTAGGTAGACACATAAATGAGATAAAAAAAAAGAGGAGGCTATGTGGGAGGGAAGGGTTTGATGGATCTTAGAGCAGGATAAAATGTCGGCACAACATTGTGGGCCGAAGGGCCTGTACTGTGCTGTGGTGTTCCATGTTCTATATTCTCTCTCATATCTGCAGTGATGGATTCTTTAATCAATGCTACCTGGGATTTTTCGTTCTCCAGTCAGGATAGAGCGGTCAGTTCTACAAAACGGTCCCAACGGTTTTCTTATTTCCACCACGTCTCCGTGAATGCAGAGACGTCATATTTCTAGGTCCTGAGCAATTCTCCAAGGTCATCTGCTTAACCAGTCAAGCTCCCTTGGACAAAATTAACTGAAGTTTCGCCATGCATTTCTGCAATATTCCCTGTCAGGTCCATGTCAATTCCTCACATTGAACTGTCTGAGTTTTCATGCTCTATTTCATTGAAAACTCCCAATCCAACAAACACACACACACACACACACACACACACACACACACACACACACACACACACACACACACACACACACACACACAAACGCTCACACACAGTACCTCCGTGCTAACTCGAACTTCCATCCCAAATTATGTTAAACGTTCCGCAACCGTTGTCAAATGCTCCTGTTATATGTACCATTACAGAGCAGAATGTAACATTAACAGAAGCAGAGTCCAATCTAATATAAACAGACAGTAGGCCCTGTGGGCTGTTGCCAGCTTTCTTGTGCAATAGAACCCGACACGACACAGTTGTATAACTGGAAAGACGAGGTCTAATATATTTCAATGTACCAGTACACACTGCAGTGCAGCTGGAGCGCCGTCCGAACTGAACAGTTAATGCGTCGTGCAATATGGATAGCATGATATTCGGTGCAGTTGAAAGAGAGAGGGAGGGAGGAGGGAGAAGTGTCATGTGACACGGAGACAGAAAGAACTCAGTGGATTACGTTCATCGGAGACATTATCAAATGTAAGTCAAAGAGAAGTGGGACCTTTCGTGGGAAAAAATATTGTCCAAGAGCTGTCGAAGGGAAATGGCCTCTCCTTTAGTCATGTGTTTCCTCATTGATTTCACATCAGTTAAACCGTCTTGCAAGCGGACATTCATTTCGGTACCTTCAGAAATATCTCATCGATTTTAACTGCAGAACAATCGGAAGTGATTCGTTTATTAAACGTTTTATTTTTTGGGAATAAATCAGAACAATTTTCTTTGAACAAAGATAAAACAAAACATTATCTTCCTTGAAAACGCAGTTCATTTTGACGTGAATGTCAATACATTTAAAACAAATCCTCTCCACAGTTGAGACTAACCGATGTCCCTTCATTGGCCTATTTCTATTGTTATAACAACAGGTGGAAAACAGTGGTGAACCGATTTAAATAAAGACTAAATTTACCAGCACAAGAGCAAGATGCGACCACTGAGGGATAAAAGCAGAATCAATCTTCCCCCAACAGAACAGAACAGAAATAAAGAGACAGAAATGCAAATCTCTCAACAGCTTGCTTCATCAGTGACATTTGTCCATGTCTCTTCGATCACCTCTACAATAAAAATAATAAAAAGATAGATTCCATGTTCATTTTAGTCAATCTTTCCCAAAAATGTTGCGTTCGCATAGAAAATGTTTTATATTCCGTACTTTACAACAACATCGTTTCCCAAGCAAAATTGTCACCAAACTCCGAGACCTAGGTCTCAATACCTCCCTCTTTAACTGGATCCTTGACTTCCTAACAAACAGACCACAATCAGTGAGGATAGCCAGCAATACATCCGGCACGATTATTCTCAACACTGGTACCCCACAAGTCTGCGTCCTCAGCCCTCTACTCTACTCCCTATACAGTCATGACTGTGGGGCCAGATTCTGCTCTAAATCCATCTACAAGTTTGCAGATGATACCACAGTTGTAGGCCATATCTCAAACAGCGATGCGTCGGCGTACAGGAAGGAGATATAGAGCTTAGTGGAATGGTATCATGACAACAACTTTTCCCTCAATGTCATCAAAACTAAAGAGTTGGTCATTGACTTCAAGAACGGGGTTGTGTACATGCACCTGTCTACATCAATGGTGCTGAGGTCTAGAGGGTTCAGAGCTTCAAGTTCCTCGGAATGAACATCACCGACAGCCTGTCCTGGTCAAATCACGTAGTTGCCACGGCCAAGAAAGCTCACCAACGCCTCTACTTCCTCAGGAGGCTAAAGAAATTCAGTTTTTCCCCTTTGTCTCTCACCAACATTAACAGATGCACCATAGAAAGCATCCTATCTGGATGTATCACGGATTGGTACGGCAACTGCTCTGTCCAGGACCGCAAGAAACTGCAGAGAGTTGTGGACACAGCCCAGTGCATCATGGACACCAGCCTCCCTTCCTTGGAATCTCTATTTATCTCTCGTTGTCTTGGCGAAACTGCCAGCATAATCAGAGACCCCACCCGCCCAGTATATACACTCTCCTCTTCCATCGGGTAGAAGATACAGCTGCCCGAAGGCACGTACCACCAGACTTCATGACTGCTTCTACACCCACTGTGATAAGACTATTGAACGTGTCCCTTATACAAGGAGATGCACTATGACTTCACGATCTACCTTGTTGTGACCTTGCACCTTGTTGCGACCTTGCACCTTGTTGCACTGCATTTTCTCTGTCGCTGTGACACTTTACTCTGTACTGTTATTGTTTTTACCTGTACTACATCAATGCACTCTTTACTAACTCAATGTAATTGGACCGTGAAATGAATTGACCTGTACGATCGGTTACAAAACAAACTTTTAACTGTACCTTGGTACATGTGACAATAAAAAATCTACAGATATAGCAATATTGGCATTATTCTGTGTGGACACAATGATGGCACAAACGACAACTTCACGATAACAGACATAAATGACTCTTATTTTGCATTCTCTCCAGCTGTTTGAGGAATTCCCACTCTTTCGCGGTTTCGTTACTGACGGCCAATTATTACTTCTCCAAATTAGCTCTTTAAATATCTTTGTTTTTTCCAGGACATCGTACTCTCAGCCAGTTCAATCCACATGTGTCAAAACCCGACAACAAATGTCCTCATTGTCTTTGATTATCTTGGAATTAACTGCATTCTCTTTCTTCATCTGATCTAACCTCTGACAGGGGGAACGTCGTCTGACCATCAACGCCGCTGGGAACCTTCCTAATGGTGAACTTTAAAACCCACTTTGATCTTCACTACTCTTGGGTCACACAGTGAGTTTCTCCAGTGAATCCCCGGATCTAAAGTCCCTCAATCCTGCACCGTGCCATTGAATCATCTCCTTCCGAGGCATTAATGATTTCGTAACACTTTGTTTGTGTTTCCTTTGTTTTTCATTTCTACGGCTGGTTGTCAATGCGCCACGGCGGACATTTCGCTGAGGAGCCCTCCGAGAAAAAGTGGAACAACCAAAATTGATTATTGTCACGGCAGATGAAGGCCGGGGAGGGGAATAGGATGGCGTAGCAATCAACACGAATGCTCAAATTACGAAATTCAACCTTGGCAGGCACAAGGACATTGAGATATAACGGCCTGTCTGTTTACCTATGCAGATATTGCTGTATCTCCGTCTGTCTACGTGTCTCTCTGGTTTTAACCTATATCCATCCAGTTAACTGGTTATATGTGTGTGTGTGTGTGTGTGTGTGTGTGTGTGTGTGTGTGTGTGTGTGTGTGTGTGTGTGTGTGTGTCTATTTCTAAATATGTCGGCTTGCTCATTCTCTGCAACAAATCTCTCTCCTCCTCCGTCTCCTACTACTCTCTCTATCTCTCACTCTCCCTCTCTATCTCTCTATCTATCCAGCTATCGCAATCAATCTGTCTATATCAGCTGTTCATTTGTCTATCTATCTCTCTCTGTCTGTCTTTCTATCTATCTATCCCTACCTACCTTCTACCTACCTACCTACCTACCTACCTACCTACCTATCTATCTATCTATCTATCTATCTATCTATCTATCTATCTATCTATCTATCTATCTATCTATCTATCTATCTATCTATCTATCTATCTATCTATCTATCTATCTATCTATCTATCTATCTATCTATCTATCTATCTATCTATCTATCTACCTACCTACCTATCTATCTATCTATCTATCCATCCAACTTTCTCTCTGTCTGTCATCAATCTCTCTATCCATCCATTTATCCATCTATATTTCCATCTATCTCTGTCTGTCTGTCTGTCTGTCTGTCTATCTATCTATCTATCGATCGATCGATCTATCTATTGATCTATCCATCCATCCATCTATCTATCTTTCCATCTTTCTGTCTATCTATCTATCAATATATATATATCTCCGTCTGTCTGTCGTTCTATCTATCTGTCCATCTATCTTTCTATCTATTAAATCTATCTATCTAACGATCAATCTATTTATTTATCTATCTATCTGTCAGTATATCTCTCTCTCTATCTATCTATCTCTCTGTCTGTTTGTATATCTGTCTTACTGTCAATATATCCATCTATCTATGTATCTATGTATCTATCTACCTCTCTGTCTATGTGTCTATCTAGCTCTCTCCTCATTCTCTCTCTCTCTCTCTCTCTCTCTCTGTCTCTCTCTGTCTCTCTCTCTCTCTCTCTCTCTCTCTCGCTCTCTCTCTCATTTGTCTCTTTGTGATTCTTTCTGCCTGTGTCCACCTGTGCCTCTGGTCTTCTGGACATATTCTACAGTTATTGCCTTTACTCGCTGTGTTCCTGAGCTTCGTTCTGTTCATTAACGGGATTTTGAAGACGTTTATCACATCTGGATAATGATTAATAAAAAAAACAGAAGTGTTGTTTGTGGATTTGCTTTAATTTGGACGCTGCTGACTTCATTGACCGTTTAAACTGTCTTTCATCTTGGTAGTTAGCAGCGAGAACGCGGGTCTCATTTTGCTCGCTGAAGTCCATATGTTTCCTCTAAGTGTTAGTTTCTCGAGCAGAGAACACACCAGTCATGGACGCAGCCAATTTTCATGTGAAACGGTTTGACACCATTGAAATGGGACATTTGACAATTAACAATTTAATCAGTGGAATTTATTCCCTGGTATATCAAAATGTAATAAGCAGCTTGTCGTCTGTAACAGATATAAATGAACTTGTGTATTTCAAACGCATCGTTGCGTAACAAGAACATCAACTTTAAAACAATCCATATGTTAGCTTATCAATTTTGATATCAATAGATTAGAAAGATCACACGGCCCGGTATGATGGATTTGCAGAATTAAGAACCCTCCCAAAGCCACGAAAATGGGAGATAAATTGAAGCGACTGTATTTCTTCCATTTTCCTTCCAGTCTGAGTGTCTGATGTGAACAAAGGATTTCTCCATCATCGACAACCTCCCGCGTGCCATCAAGGTTAATTAACTGTGAATATTTTTCATAAGCAACCTCTGCCAATCGCTTCTAACTTTGTGGATGAAAGCCAATCCAGCCGGTCAACCTTGTCAGCAGCGTTTAGTTTAAATGAAATCCACAAGGCAATATAATTGGACTTATTTATTTGCTGCTGTGAATAGGGAAATGACTGTGATCTGTTCCAAAATCTTCACTTAACTGACATTGAGTGACGTCTGCATCTTACGATACCCCGTGAATCGTCTGGTGGGTACCTGCTAATGTTAACTGAAGTGATGCACAGTTAATCTGCACTTGTTAACAAGTTTCAAGATATGATTCAATCCTGCTGGTAATGAGGGAGGGGTGGCTTTGCTACTGCAGACGCCCCTCTCATTCAGCAGGCGCCACCCACAACCGCGCCCTTTTTCGTCGGGTATTTAAATGTCTCTCACATGCTCCACATTCCAACTTCCCTGCAGCTGGTCTGTTGCAAGGTTCTGCGCAGAATCAATCTCGTCACATTTCCCACTGGAATGTGGTCGGTGACTTTACTCAGCCTGTTTTTGGCGTTCTTATCCCGTGAGTAATTCTGTTGGACAAATTTCTGAACGGCACTGATTCAGTTGTCATCCTCTCAGCACATTTCTTCTCAGAAATTAGACAGATAGTACACATTGTCCCAAGATTAAATCTCTGGTTTCTTGTTTTTTTTTCTATTTTACTTACAGGTGTCCATTCTGATGTCGTGTTAACTCAGCCAGAGGCGGCAACCGCCAGACCCGGAGATTCTCTGACACTGACCTGTAAAACCAGCGGGTTCACTCTCAGCAGCTACTGGATGCACTTGATTCGTCAGGTCCCTGGGAAAGGGCTGGAGTGGCTGCTTGCATACTACGGTTCTTCGAACAAGTACTTCGCCTCGGGGATTCAGGAGAGATTTACTCCGTCCAAAGACAGTTCAAACAATATTTTCGCCGTGGAAGTAAGGAAGCTGAGGACGGAAGACACCGCCGTCTATTATTGTGCGAGAGACACGATGAGAGGATCCATGGTCGGATCCGTTCAAGAACAGCATGATGGGAATACCATCATTTTCCATCATAAATTGACGGTGAGTATATATTTTTAAATGCGTTAATGACTGCCTGAAAAGGGAGTACGAACGGTCTTTCAATAACTTACCACACTGATGTGATATTTTGCCTTTTTATCCCCTGCAACACCAACATTGTTTGCAATTGCAGAATCGGATAATATGCTCGGTTCAATGCAAGCGGTGGGTACAGGGAGAAAATAGCTGTTAGTTCATATTTAGTGATATTTGTGACCTTTTGCAGCATTTCTAAACCCGCATGGTGTTTATTTTGAGTGAACCCTGATCCTGAACAGAGGGTACAGTTTTTGTTCCGGTCCGCTTCACTGTGCTACCACAGTGGGTCACGGAAAGGCAAACGGCTAGCTTCCCGTACAAAAACTCAGGCAACTAATTTTATCCTGTTTGAACTTCTGGTAAGGGCAGGAGATGCTTAGGGCAGGAGCTTTAAATATAAAGGACACATCTGAAGTAACATAGACAATCAAGAAAGTGTAAAGGTCTTCGACGCAATTACGTCCAATTTTACATATGCTGCGGAAGGACAATATTTTGCTTGATCTGTGGCAGTGAGCAGTACATAGTGATAAATCCCACCAGTCCACCCTGTCAGCGCTGCCTGAATGATGGTTCTCCGAGCGAGATGGGATTCGACCTGATCATTCTTCAGCAATCAACCTGTAGGGTATTAGACATGATTTGTCTCACTGTGTATATTGGAATACACAGCGGTTCCCTTCAATGCGAAAAAGACGCTCAGCTGCTAATTGTGTGGTTCTGGGTCAGAGTGCAAAATGTGAATCCAATTGTTCAGGCAACGAGGTCCTAATTATGCCCAGGCGACTTTAGCACATTTTGGTGCATGCATAACCGGTGGTAAATTAAGATTTATCCAAAAAAATATTTAAGTCACATTTCACGGGCCCGTCTGATATACCGCATCGTTGCAATTTATGTCGGTTGGAATGCTTCCTTTAACCAGTCATAGTTTATAAGAGCAATAATGGCCTCCCATTAATTTTGAAATACGAGCATTTACAGGAATTTTTGTTTTCGGTCTGTTCGTTACAGATCAGGTTATTGTGTGACGCAGTCCATGGAACGTAACACTGTGACTACTACGACTACTGGGGAGGAGGAACCAGGGTTACGGTGACTGACGGTAAGAAACGAGTCCTTATTCATCGACTGTTCCAATTGTGATTTAACTCTGCGCTCCGGGTAATTTTGGAAATTTGTTCAGGTTCGTAGATTTTCCAATCTCCGGAATTCGGCACTGATATTGATTTGCAAAGGGTTACATGGTTCTGCAAAAGAGAGGTTCTTGAATTTTGATTCTTTTGTCATGCTAAGTTCTGTTGGTTCATTAGCTCTGTGTAGATATCACTTCATGCTTATTTACTCAAAAAAAATCCTTGTCTTGACGGCTTCCAATAGCTTGACGGTCTTTAGCTGATCAACGTTTTTGCAATGGTTAACCTGAAAATTATAGAACATCTTTTCCTGATCTACAGCAGATATCTATTTCCTGTAGGTGTTATGTGAGAGTACAGAGAATAAGATGAAATAAAAACGGGTAAGTGGCAACGGCATAATTACCGTGTTTTTTGAAATTTATGTATCAATTCGGGGAATAGCATTGCCGCCTGCTCATCTTATCTCCAGCACAGTTTCAATGGGATAAGTGACATTTTCTTGTAATTCATAGCAACAGCAATTGAAGGTTTGTAGGCTAGGAGAATTCTGCATAAATATAGTTAGAATAACCAAGAAGCGGCAAGTTGAATCAATATTACCGTTGTGCTACAAAATTACGATCGGTTATACACGATCCATATAATAGCAAACCATATTGCGTTTTTTGTTACATTTGGGTTAATCTAACAATGCTTGTCTCAATGCGAGAAAAGTTTTATGACTTTGAACGGAGAGGTTTTTGAAGTTAATTCTGCTGAAATGGTTTCCAATAGTTGTGTTGTGACGCAGCCATTCAGTGGCATCAATGTTTCATTGTCTGAGGGAGCCAATATGTATTTTAGATATGTACCTCCGGTTGGCGCTTCTGAACAGTTCATTCGAGTGGCAGCGAGTGTCGTTGTTTCACGAAATGTCGGATTAGATTAATTAATGGGAGACAAAGAAGAAATGTGTTTCTGAAACGAGCAATTAAAAAGATGTAGATGCTAAAGAACACATTGCTAGAAATTTTATATAAAACCAGTCAATTCTGCAATCACTCTGCAGGTCACGCAGCGTGTGCGGAATGAGAAGCCGAGTTCACGTTCTCGTCGAAGATCCTTGGACAGAACTCGTACTCGAAGGGTCTTCGGGTTGAACTAGGTTTCTCATTCCGCAAATGCCGCCTGACCTCCTGGAGATTTACAGTACGTTCTGCTTTAATGCGCATTTTTGAAAAGATCTGCAAATAATTTTGCCCGAAAATCAGCAGAATTAAGGTCTCAAATATAATGTACAGATCTCTTAATGCATCCATTTACCAGAATGATAATTTGAATTTCAACAATTAGTCTTCCCAGTCATTGCCTTTCACACAGAAAATGTTCCTCCGCTTGAGAAGTTCATAATTAACAAATCAAAAGATACTTTTAATAATTGAAGACGAACATTGTGGAAATGCGAAGAAAATTCGCAAATGCTTTCCCTTATTATTTTACTTACACGATAAAATTTCTACCCAACGCTGTGAGCATGGAAAGAATGAGTAATATAGAACAATGGAGTGTTCGTGTAGTCTTCAAATAGTGTTGCATTTATCTGACAGGAAACATTGATTTCATGTCATTGCATTTTAATTATAAGATTAGTCTCCCTCTGTAAGAAGGAAAGGTAGACCACGTCGTATTGTTGAAGAATCGAATTAAAATAGGTTTTCATCAGTAATTAAAAAGTTGCTATTTAAAAAAAATCAATTATTTGTTCGCAGTGATTCGATGTTAGTCGTAGAATATCATTTGCTGTTGGGGGTGGAAGTAAAGTCGTTTTAAAACAGCAGAGAACACAATTAATCGTCACTGCAATCAACAAAACTTTTCAGTTGATTGTTACTAAATTCAGCTGGAGTGCAGTGTATTGTATCGTGGGACACAGAGGGATACTCAAAACTGATTCCTATCCCTTCAATTTCGAAGGAGTAATCTTAGAACGCATTCGTTGCATTGTATATTCTATCAGTTAAATTCATTCAGACATTGCATTGACAGAGTTCTCCTTAATCCTCACGAATGAAATCTTGATAACCAGTGTGAACGAAAATTTCTTATCCAATTTTCACCGATCGTTCTCTAATTTCCTTCCAATATTTATCAGTATATAAATAAGGATCACCTTTTCTCGTGAATAATGGGGAGCACGGGACTAAAACTGTTTTATTTGTCATAACAAAAAGGAGCTTCCATTCAAATTCCATTCATTTTCTGAGAGCACTTGGTCTGATGGATATTTTGGGGCAATTTCCAGCAACAACATTGTGGTCATTTATTTCCAGCTTCTCTCATTTTATGGTCGCGAGCCTTACATTGGTAAAAACCACAGTCTTGCACCACGCCACAATGAGTGCGATCCTTTCCTGCCAAACTCCGATTATCTGGAGTACCGACACGAAGAGTGATCAGACGATATATATTCTGTGCAGGAAACGAAATTAAACTAAATCCAAAGCATCGGTATTGATTTGGAATGAAGGCAGACAGACATTTATAGATAATATCAAATATGTATTATTCGAGACATATTGTTCCAAAGGTAGTCATTTATTCATACAATCATTGAATGTTTGAAAGTACACTTACATTCCTATTTGATGTGTTGTAATATTTCGCTCACCAGTTAGAAACTGTTGTTAAATTTATGTCGTTTTCAATGAGAGTTAATCTTGAATATTTACTCGCCATGAAAACAGACCAAGCCTGACTTTTCCTTGACACTCAGCCTACTGAGAGGATCGGACTGCAGTGTGTGAAATATCAGGAGTTGCAAAAACCTTTAATGACATCTATACCGAGACCACAGTCTATTTCCTTGTTCTGCTGCTCTCAGTTGCACTGTCGCAGTAGATCTCAGAGACATAATTTGCCGATTTGCCCTCATGATTTCAAAAGAAGCATTTTGTCACCAAGCTATGCCAAAGACTGTATAAGATTCTTGGAGACAGGATTTATGGCCATTTGGAGAATCATAGGCTGATTAGGGACAGTCAGAAAGGCTTTTTGAGGGGCAGCTCGTGTCTCACGCGCCTGATGTGATATATCATATTGATGAAGCAGAGCAGTGGATATGGTATACATGGGTTCTAGTAAGCCATTTGATAAGATTCCTCATGGAAAGCTCTTTCAGAAAGTCAGCAGGCATGGGGTCCAGGGAAACCTAGCTATGTGGATTCAGAATTGGCTCGCTCATATAAGACAGAGGGTGGTGACAGATGGAACGTATTCTGCCTCTAGGTCGGTGACCGGTGGTCTTCCGCAGGTTATCTGTTCTGGGACCCCTGTTCTTTGTGAATTTTATAAATGAGTTGGATGAGGTTGTAGAAGGGTGAGTTCGTAAGGTTGCTGATGATACAACTTTTGGTGGCGTTGTGGATAGTGTAGACGTTGCTGCAGAGGTTGCAGATGGGGTTCAACCAGAAAAGTAGTGCCGTGATACACTTCTGATAATCAAACTCGAAGGCAGAATGCAAGGTTAAAGGCAGGAGTCCTAGCAGTGTGGAGCAACAGATGGATCCTTGGGTCAACGTCCATATATCCTTCAAGTTTTCTGAACAGGTCGATAGTGTTGTTAAGAAGGATGATGGTCTGTTGGCCTTCTCATGCGGGGCAATGAGTTCAAGGTCCGCAAGGTAATGTTGAAGCTGCATAGAACTCTGGTTAGAACACACTTGGAGCATTGTGTTCAGTTCTGGTCGCCTTATTACACGAAGCTTTAGAGAGAGTGCAGAGGAGATTTAAAAGGATGTTGCCTGGAAATAATTTTACGGTGATCTGAGGAAGATACGGGTTGGATTTCAGCAGTACGTTTTTGACACAGAGAGTGGTGTGTACGTGGAACGCACTGCCAGCAGAGCTTTTGGGGGCAGATATATTAGGGACATTTAAGAGAATCTAAGATAGCCACATGAATGATAGAGAAATGGAGAGCTATGTGGGAGGGAAAGGTTAGATGGATCATTTAGCAGGATAAAATGTCGACAGAACATCGTGGAACAAAGGGATAGCCTGTGCTGTAATGTTCCATATTGTATGTTCTAAATCGTAGTTCATTTCGAAAGATTTTGCCGGTTGAGCTGATTGGATTAAAAAATGAAATCAAATGTTTTCTCAGTAGACTCTCTGTTGAACTGGTGATTTTTCCACGGTTCTTCCTGCCTGTTGCGGCGCAACCTGTCACCATCGGAGAATAAACTGTCCAATTGCCTGGTGTCCACCTTTTATTCTCCCCTGTTGCACTTTGGTGTCATTTTAATCGCAAGTATATTTATTATTATTTGTGAATGAAAGACTTTTTTTTCCTTGGACTGAGTTGTTTCGGATAAATAACCCAGCTGGTGACATTCATCCGGATCAAGTCTATGTAATTAGTCGGAGATTGGAAAGAAGTTAAACCTGTGGATAGACAATGCTCTGTATGAATCGGGGATGGCGGAGTTATGTGTGACAAGATAACATTTCGTTGACTGTTTATTCCCCATTTCTAACTGTGTTTAATTTTTCGGCGTTGCCAGGCTGGGCAGTCTCGAGGAGACAGTGTTCGGTATAAACCCCTTTTTAAAATATTCAACAGCAACATTTAACACCGAATTGGAAAACGACCTTCCACCTGCCTTTCCCTCTGATTAGCTTGTAACTGGTGCTGTTGTGGAATTTTGACCCTGACTCCAATTCTAATGATAGCTGCAGGGCATTACACATGACAAATTTGTCCTTGGAAAGTTGTCAGTAATGAAAGGTGGAAGCCCAGCACTATATATGCAGTTCAGAATGGTGTATGACTTCGACTGTAACTTTCCGGCAGTGAAATCCCAAGAAACCTGCACCAATGTGCTTCAAGGCGGGATAATTTGCGGGTTCGCCTGCTGTTTTGGAATATTTGGCACGTTGTTAAAGTACATTGTGTAGATCCCTCGTGCCGGTTAGTTTTCGGAGATTCTTTGCAGTGCCATTTTCTTTATGGGGCTGGTCAAATTTGTTTGTTCCGTGACGTTTCAGGATACGTTGCTCACAAGGAATTCGGGCTTCACAGTGTCGATACAATTCAAGCAGAAATTGGTCTTATATTTCATGCATTTTCAATTCTGTGTTGTGGAACTAATTTCGCTCTCGTTAGAATAGTTCACTGAAGAAGTGCCTTGACATTATACGGTTACGGCAACTTCACTTAATGAAATACTGCGAAATGAATTAGAATATTCAGAATCGACCAATTATTTGAATATCCTGCAAGCAAGAATAGGAAGTTTAGCTCATTAACGTGGCAATCTCTTCCAGCGGCACCAGCGGCCCCCACTCTCTACCCTCTCCTCTCCTGTGAGCAACCCAGTCCCTTCGACTCGGTCACCTTCGGATGTTTGGCGATGGACTACTCTCCGTCGGGCATCATCATTTCCTGGAAGAAAGATAAAGTGCCGATCAGCACCGGACTGAAGACCTACCCCGCGGTGTTCAACAAGAAGGGAACTTACACCCGCAGCAGCCAATTGACAGTCAGCGAGTCAGAAGCGGGGAGCAGCGCCATCTACTGTGTGGTTCGGTCCGGCGATACAGTTAAGGAAGTCCAAATGCCCGGTGAGTGTTGGGGTAGAAAGCAAGGCCGCGAGTTAAGCAGAAATATGAAAATAAGAATATATTTGCTCAAACTCGACAGAAAAATATTCATATTTGACATAATGTATCGTTGTATCGTTAAGTTTCCATCTCTATGCCAGATGAGGTTACACCATTCAGTGAAGCACATTCAGATGCTATTTACATATAACTGGAAGAGTAAAGGACACACAGCTAGTATTCACATGGCACCTGGGATACTGTTCACAGTTATAAAGACATGTGCCTTAACAAATCAGTGGAAATAGAAAATAGAACCGTTGATGTTTATACCAGAATAGGTGGATTAGAGAGACCCAGGGATATCAAGAAATTGACTTCAGTTCTTGAGATTTAAGGACAAGTGGTCCCTGACCTTGTGATACTCTGAACGGGTTTGAATAAAGAGCAAACATGTTTGTCTGGGCAGACAGTGCAAAAATTGAGCATGTGTGTAATATAATTAGAGACACATCCATATTAATTCGGGAGAATCTTATCTATCCAGAGATAAATTAGATCATTGAACCGGCCAACACATGGAGCCGTTGAAATAACCTGATTAATAGCTCCCTGGGGGGGGGGGCGTCGGGGATTATAATTATAGAGACGGGGAGATGTACAGTTGATGAAGAGAACTTCCAGCCCATCATTTCCAGGCCGACAGTGAATTACTTATCTAAACTACTTCCATTTACCAGCACTTGTTGAAGCACGTTGATAGATCAAAAATTTGGTTGCAGTTTCATAATTACACCACGATGAAGTGAGTTGCAGGCTGCATTACTGAGCTGAAATGGAGAGAAGTTACTTTGAGTGAAAGGATATTTCAATTTAATTTCTCTTTGTTTGCCTAGTTAATTCTCTGCAAATAAATCGCTTTCTTCTTGAACAATCGCTTGCATTTCAAGAGAAATTTCAATTGTTTGTTTTCATCAAGATCGAGTGGTGCTTCATCCAGACGTCATCATCACCGTGAATTCCCATGAGGAAATCAAAAGGAGCAAGAAAGGGACAGCCGTCTGTTCGATAAGCGACTTCCGGCCAGCACAACTCACTGTAAAATGGCTAAAGAACGGACAGCTCCTGACTTCAGGTGTCGTCACCTCTCCCTCCTTTGAGGTGAATGGGAACTTCTCCGCGACAAGCCAGGTGACATTCTCAGCCGGAGCGTGGTTCACTGGTTCAGTCTTTACCTGTCAGGTCTTCCATAAAAAGGACATGCAAAGCCGAAACATCAGCATCTCTCAAGGTAAGCGACGCATCTCTGTTTCATATCTCATTGTAAGTGTCGAATTCAGTACAAGGTAGACGTTCACTGACGTCAGGACAATCCACGGCACAGCTTCCCCTTCCAGCCTTGGAGTTGGTCTTTGGTCATAGAGAGGAAGTGGTTAAAAACCAAAGACTCCCTACCAGGAATGTATTCTATCCGATTTACAGCTGAGAAGATGCATCTCCATTTCTGTTTCTGTTGATGAAGCTGGCTTGATTTTCATTTATGTGCCACAGATGTTAACCCTTGCGAAGAGGAACAGATTACAATTCAGCCACCACCACTAGAGCAAGTCCTACTGGAGGCGACAGTGACCTTAACCTGCGTAGTCTCTCATGCACCTTATGGCGTGCAAGTAACTTGGATGCAAGGAAAGAAGGAGTTGAAATCAGAGACTGCCTACCAGCCCGGAGAGACTCTCGACAGCGTGATTAGCAACGTAAACATCTCGACGCAAGCTTGGCTGAGTGGGAGTGTGTTCGATTGCGTTGTGAGCCACGATGAAATGCCCACCCCGAAAAGGGCTTCAATCCGCAAGGAAAAAGGTGAGGGATGGTGGATTGGGTACAGTGGGGTGGACGGTTGTACGTTTCTTTAGTGTTACAGAATCCAATAGTTGAGAACAGTGAGCAGGGTAGACAAAACCAGTGGAAAGAAATTCAGGGTTAATGCTCCATGAAACGCGTTCGTCAGGCCTATTGAAGAGATAAAAAAGGGGAATGATGCCGAAAAGTTGGGAATTTGATGGAGAGGACAAAGATGATAGTGTGAGGTCAAGGTTACCATGGGGATAAGATGTCGCGAAGTTCCGGTGAAATGTGTTAATGAGGTAATTTAGAAGACTAAAAAACAAAGAAGGAAGCAGAATGTTTTGCAAATAGCCGGAGAATCTCACGTAAGAGGCAGCGAAGCTACTGGAGAGGATTTCTCGGGATAGGATTGATCAGCTGTTGGAAACGCATGGCCTAAATCCGACATTGTTCTCCGAATATCATGTCTTATTAACGATTGAGAGTTTCGAGGAGGTGACGAAGGTGATCGATGAGGGTGGAGATGTGAATGTTTTCTGAATTGATTTCAGTAAGATGTTTGAATAGTGCCTCATGGTAGGTTTATTCAGAAGATTAAGATGCATGAGATCCACCGTCATTTGGCATTTGGATTCAGATTTGGGTTCCTACAGAAGACAAGAGTATAATTGTCAATAGGAGCAATTCTGGTTGGAGGTCCGTGGTGTTCCACGGGGATCTGACTGGGATCTCTCCTGTTTTCTTTATATATAAAACACCTGCAGTAATATTGGGATAGGTAATTTCGTCAGTTCGCATACGACACAAAGATGCGCTGTGAATCGTTTGGAAGACTGCCAAAGGATATAGCGGGATTTGTATCAATTGCAGATATTGGTGGAGAAATGGCAGATGGAGTATAGTCCTGCCAAGTGTGAAGTATTCTATATTGGAAGACCAAACATAAAGGGAGAGTTACACAGTTAGTGGAAGGAATCTTTACAACGTTGTTGTACAGAAGGGTCTTAGTGTCAATGTCCATAGCTCCCTGAAAGTGACCACACAAGATAGGGTGGTAAAGAAGGTGTATGTTATGTCTGTCTTTATTAGTGGAGCATTGAGTTCAAGAGTTAGGAGTTTATGTTGCAGATTTATAAAACTCCGAAGGCCGAATCAGGAATATTGCAATCAATTCTGGTCGCCCCATTAACGGAAGAATGTAAAGGTTTTGCATAGATTTTTGAAGAGTTTTACCAGCTTGCTGCCTTGAGAGGATATCTTCAAGAAAGAGAGGTTGTAAAATATTTGGCTGGTTTCTCTGGAGCGACGGAGGTTGAAGAGAGACCTGACAGAAGTTTCAAAGATATTGAGAGGTACAACCAGAGTAGACAGCCTGTTTGTTTTTCCCCCAGGATGGAAATGTCTAACATCAGATGGGATGCGTTTAAGAGGAGACGCGGTAGGTTCAAAGGAGTTATACAGACACGTTTTAAGTTAGAGAGTGATAGGTGGCTGGTAAGCGTTTCCAGGTGTGGTGGTGGAGGAAAATACGACACAAGGGGTTAACAGGCTTTCAGATAGGCAATTGAACGTGCAGAGAATGAGAGGGATATTGACATTGTGTCACCAGAATTGAATAGTTTAGTTAAGCGGATAATTACCAGTTGAATTAGTTCGGCACAACACCGTGGGCCGATGAGCCTCTTCCTGTGTATCCCATTCTGTTTTACAGCACATATGTTGGGAGTGCCCAGCATATCATGTTGCGGTAATGGAGAGAGAGAGAAACTGACCTAGTTACATGTGAAGCACAAATGGCCACTTCTGAAACAGGCAGAGCAGCGAGGTACACGGATATCTGAAAGAAACTGTAGTTACCCGTTGTCTGATAGAATTCACCTAAAGGTGGAGAATTCGATATTGACTCCAGGAGTCTTCAACCTACGCAGATGGAGGATTAGCTGTACTTTTTTCCTGCAAGTTTGAAACGGGACACGTTTTAACAGTGCATGAGGCCAGAGACAGACAGATCTGCATGTGCGTTGCTTATTTGTTCTTTGTTTGATTCATCACTCTGTGAATGCCCAACTGAAATCACCCCCTTCCCCTATTAATTCCTCGCTACCATTTAGGCAACTTAATACCTATTTGTCTTCTTTCTTCGCCACTTCTCGGAAGTGTCTTCTACCTGCAACTTTGGCTCCCTTCTTCACTTTGCACACTTGCTGCCTGCCATGCTTGGTGGTTTCTCCAGTTCAGTGATAATGACAATGAAATCAATACGTAACATCCGAGTACGCCGGGGAATTTTGAGAAAATGAAACAATGGTGTCGTGTCTCTTGAAGATTGTTGACTTGGACAAGTACTCGGTGTCTGATGCATACACCCCAGGTTATTGGGAGAGACAAAGGTTGAGATTCCTGGAGCTTTGAGTAAGATGTTTATGTCATCTCCAACCACAGGCGAGGTCCCGGGGACAGTCAAGCAGCTACTATTGTTGCTTTGGTCATGAAGGGAAATATGGTTAATCCTGAATATTATAGACCGACGACTCTCGCAACACTGGTGTGGAAGGTGTGGGAGAGGATTCTTATGGATAGCATTCATGAGCATTTCGAAAATCATGGCCTAATTCAGGAGAGTCAGCGTGGCTTTGTACGGGGCAGACCAAGCATTCCCAATTGACTAAGGTTTTTCAGGAGCTGACGAAGGTAACGGATGTCGCAGTTGATGTTCTCCATATGGCCGTTTGTCCGTTATTCGACAAGGTCTCTCATGGCAGCCTCGTCAAGATGATTAACATGCATGTGATAAACGGTGCGTTCAAAGTTTGGACTCGGAAATGGTTTCCGCGAAGAAGACAGAGGGTAGTGGTCCATGGGTCATTTTAAGGCTGGACGTCAAAGTCGAACCGTCTTCGGCAGGGATCAGTTCTGGGAACTCTGTTATTTATAATATTTATCAATGAGGTGGATGAAGATGTGGATGGGTAGAGGAGAAATTAGCAGGTGATACAGACTGTGCATTGTGCAGTAGATCGCCAAATGATGCAGCAGGATGTTGCCCATCTTGCAGATATTGCCGGCGAAATGGCAGGTCGTGTTCAATCCGTAGAAGTGTCAGGTATTGCAAATCGGGACATCAAATCTAAATTTAAAGTACACAGTTAATTTCAGGACCCTTCGCACCACTAATATAAAGATGGATCTTGGAGTCCATAGCTTCGTGATAGTGGCCGAACAAGTTGATAGTATGGTAAAGAAGCTGCATGACATGTTTGTTTCAATAGTCAAAGCACTGATTTCAAGATTCGGTATGCTATGTTACAGCTTTATAAACTTCTGTTTGGGTTTCGTCTGGAGTATTTCATTCAATTCTGGTTGCACCATTATAGGAAGGCTGTAGAGGCTATGGAGAGTGTGGAGAAGAGGTTTACCAGGATGCAGGTGCTAGACGGAGAGATGAAGTAATGCAGGGTTGTTTTCGTTGGAGCGGCGAGTGCTGAGGGGAGAACTGATAGATGTGTATAAAATTTGGCAAGGCATCGAAAGAGTGGGGAGCCAGCATGATTTTCCAGGATCGAAATGCCTGATACCAGAGGGTATGGATTTAAGATGAGAGGGAGAAATTTCAACGGAGATGAGCAAGAGAAGATTTTAAGACAGACAACGGTGGTTGAATTTAATGCGCTGCCCGGGTTCTGCTGGAGGCAGATACGACCGAGGCGTCCAATAGGCTCATATATAGGCACACGAATATGGAGAGCATGGAGGGATATGGACCATTATTAGAGATAATTCATTAGTGAAATTCGAAATCGTTAGTTAAATGAGTTCGGAACACATCATGGGTCGAAGTGCATTTTCCTGTTCGATGTTTTATGTTGAAGTTCATGGTTTTATTTTAGATTTCCAGCAGCACGTATTTTTAAGTTCGTTTCTTTGAGGGTTAGTTTATATTCCAGAACGGATCACACAGATAATCACTGTGGTTGCTCCAGCAACTACACCATCGGAGCCATGACAAAATGTATTTTCGTGGACATTGACCACTGAATGAGATAGATGGTCCAATCAGGAAATTCACTGAGCGATATGTGTGAATGTGGCACCAGAGGTGTAACAAACAATCTCTCAATTGTTCCGCAGATCCACACCCGCTGGAACCGTCCGTCTCCGTCCTCCTTCCGCCGACAGATGAAGTCTCCGCTCAGAGGTCCGTAACACTCACCTGCTTTGTGAGAGGTTTCTCCCCTCGCCGAATATTCGTCAAGTGGACGGTCGATGACAAGCCGGTGGATTCGCACAACTACAAGAACACCAAAGTGCTGCCGGAGAACGGCAACAGCTCCTACTTCATGTACAGTATGTTATCCATCGGGAGGGAGCAGTGGGCCAGCGGCGCTTCTTTCTCCTGTGTGGTGGGACATGAAACCCTCCCCATGAAGACCATCGCCAGAACAGTCAATCGGTCCAGCGGTAAACCTAGTTTTGTCAACGTTTCTCTTGTACTGATGGACACTGTAAATTCTTGTCAATGAGAATCACTCAAACGAATTTAGTTTTTGAAAATACACAATAAATACCTTTTTCCTTCCAGTCTTGAAGTTACCACAAGATCACTTAATTCATTGTTTTTCTAATTTTGCCAAAGCGACGGCTATTTATTTGAGGGTGTCGAGGATTGTAAACCCCGCGCTCCAGGCTCAACCGCACAGACGGCTCAGAGATATGTTAAAATCCATCATTGTAGAATTCCCGGACATACTTGAACACCACTGTTCAGTTGCGGGGATTCGGATCCAACCTTCTAGAGTTCCGATTCCTCTTTTCTCCTGTTTCTCATCTATCCAGAATTGTAGGGGAATGTCATGCACGGATCGTGATAGGATGCGCCGTAGCTGAGAAAAAAAAATAGGAAGTCACACTACCACATAAGAGAGGGAGGAAAGAGCAACAGCTCTACGACAACTGCACTTATTTCACACAGCAAGGGGATGAGATTGTTAGATATTTTCTGAAATGCAACTGCGCTCCACAATTATACAAACACATTGAAGCAATCACATAAAATGCAATCCTGATGATGATTATGATGAGAGATATCAAGCTAACTCCGGGTTCTTGAGAAGCTGAACCCTTCTTACAAAGTAACTTCAAGCTTTGCAATCAACACGTAAAATATGCAGAACACGGCAGGGGGGGATATACGGTTTCATAAGCAGGCATATCATTCCTCAGCATCAAAGCCCTGTGGGTTTGTGTGTGGTGTGTGTGTGTGTGTGTGTGTGGTGTGTGTGTGTGTGTGTGTGTGTGTGTGTACGTGTGTGCAAACACACACAGATGCACAGAATGTAGCTGTTATTCTAATATTTATGAGAGTTGGGAGCAGAGAAAGCCTTCACCAATTTCTTGATATCAATAAATAACTGGGTATCCATACAGGAGACATAGAACAAGGATAAGGGGTCGCAATCTGAGACCAAAATATATCAAAACTTTCTTGGAGCCCATGTTACTCGGGAAGTCTCTTGTAGAGAGCGTTCCAGTCTTTTCATTTACTCACTCTGTGATGGAGTGTTTACATGATTAAGATGGTCATGGGTATGAGGGTCAATTGGGAAGATGGAGAAAGGGCCAATTATCAGGTTGAGCAAGATATTCAATGGTGAGTCGGCACCCGGCTTGGTGTTGGTTGTTCCGTCCAGTTCCCGCACACACACATACAAAAGGCAGACGATGAGGAATATGTCAACAAAAATACGGAAGCGATTTAAAATATGGACTGGCTTCGCAAAAATACACTTTTGCATAAAAACAATTATTAATACACATGAATTTACGAAATTGAATCAAATGCTACTACATTAGCTTAAACGTGAAAATAACACGCAGAAAGGATTACAAAACAGACGCATTTATACTTAAAACTTGGAGTGACAAAATATGCACGCACACTCTTGCACATCAATACACACGCACGACGAAATTCATTTATTCAAAAGATAATGCTGACTGACGCTACAACGAATGCCTAACTACCTCAGACGCACATGAACGTAAAAGTGCACATAGATACCATCAAACAGCCAATTACACGAACACACGGACACCCTGGCGCGCACGCACGTCCAAAAGCTTGCAACCATATATCTACATGAAAAAGAACAACACTCACACAAACAATTGATACTCATAATGGATATGAAGCTCGCGATAGCAAAATCGAAATTTTAATAAAATAGATTAAAACAATACATTCCCCAAATTACATAATTACAGAGACAAGCAATCTACAGCCTAGGTTCACCCCATAGTGTTACCGCCCAACCTCATATCGTTGTCTACTCCGGCCCTACATATTACGCAGAAACTTTCTTAGCTGCAAGTTGATGATAAAAACAATCTGCATCCATTGGGTTTCAACAGCATTGACCACTTCCAAATAATTTTTTTGAAAGACATAGCATGAATAACCAATACACAGGATACTCTGCAAATGCTAGAGTCTGGAGCAACACACACAAAATGCTGGAGGAACTCAGCAGGGCAGACAGAATGCTTGAATTCCTCCAGCATTTGTGTGTGTTGCTGAAACAACCAACATCAACTGGCACTCCACGAGGATTAACAAATCATAATATTCAAGAACTATACATTGGTAGAATTAACAAATTGTAGATAATAATCAACTTCAAGAGTAGGTATTGCGAAAGCAGGTATTGATTATTGAAAACTACCATTGATCTTAATAGAGTAAATCCATTGAAAATTAATAGAAAAACAGAAAAATATATTGGCGGAACATAACTAAACAAGAAAGAAATCAGGTCCCGGACTGAACAATCATGTGAATGTATCTCGCTTCCTGCTCTCCGTAGATTTTCGCAGAAAACATCTAATTGAAAACTATGAGGAAGACAGAGACAACATCTGGACAACCGCTTCCACGTTCATCATCCTGTTTTTCCTGAGTATTTCCTACGGCGCTGCCCTAACCCTGGTGAAGGTGAGTTTAGCCAAAGCACCCTTCCACCTGACTGAAGATAACGGAAAAACGTCGATTCATTTTGTCATTAAAAGTCTTCGCATTAATGTCAAAGAACAGTAATATACTTTATTCTGTATCCTTCCTTCACAGGTCAAATGATGGTGTGAATCTGCGAACCCGTGAAGTTTTTCTTCATCGGTCCATTGACATCTCCGTTGGCATGACTGGAATATCTCAATCTGAAGTGGAGAATGTACTGAACAGGATTTCAGTCACTGAGTCTGAATTATTCATTATTGCGTCAAATGTCTTTGCTGGAACGTTTCTGTATCTGACAGCGCTACCTTTAAAACTGGACGCCATATGTACATACAGTGGCATGCAGAAGTTTTGGCACCCCTGGTCAAACTTTCTGCTACTGTGAATAGCTAAGCAAATAAATGTAAAGATGACACATTTATTTAAGATTGTAAGCAAGATTACTTTTTCATTTTCATCTGTTACAGTTACAAAATAACAAAAAATGGAAAGGGCCCAAAGTAAATTTTGCATACCCTGCATGGTCACGACTTAATAACTCCACTTTTGGCAAGTATCACAGCTTGTAAACGTTTTCTGCAGCCAGATAAGAGTCTTTCAATTCTTGTTTGGGGGATTTTAGCCCATTCTTCCTTGCAAAAGGCTTCTGGTTCTGTGCGATTCGTGGGCCGTCTTACATGTACTACTCCATTGAGGTCTATCCACAGATTTTCGATGAAGTTTAGGTCGGGGGACGGTGAAGGCCATGGCAAAACTTTCAGCTTGTGCCTTTTGAGGTAGTCCGTTGTGGATTTTGAGGGGTGTTTCGGATCGTTATCCTGTTGTAGAAGACATCCTCTTTTCATGTTCAGCTTTTATTTTTACAGATGGAGTGATGTTTGTTTACAGAATTTGCTGGTATTTAATAAGAATCCATTCTTCCCTCCACCAGTGAAATGCTCCCCGTGCCACTGGCTCCAACAGAAGCCCAAAGCATAATCTATCCAACCCCGTACTTAACAGTTAGAGAGGTGTTCTTTTCATGAAATCCTGCATCCTTTCTTTCCTCCAAATATACCTTTGCTCATTGAGGCCAAAAAGTTCTATTTTATCTTCATCAATCCACAGGACTTGTTTCCAAAATACATCAGTCTTCTTTAGATGCTCCTTTGCAAACTTCTGATGCAGAATTTTGTGGTGAGGACGCAGTGAAGTTTAGAGAAAAAAGGGTGCAGCATTTCATGAAAATAACACCTCTCCAAATGTTAAGCACGGGGGTGGATCGATCATGCTTTGGGCTTGAATTGCAGCCGGTGGCACCAGGGAATATTTCACTGGCAGAGGGAAGAATTAATTCAATTAAATACCAGCAAATTCTGGACACAAACAGCACATCGTCTGTACAAAAGCTG